>NW_015378143.1:0-92163 GCF_001204775.2 Aspergillus nomiae NRRL 13137 | reverse complement strand
AGTAGACCTATTCCTTAATGACTATGAACTACACCAAATAAACACATACTATCAACATTCTCAAAGGTTCCTACTGCAGTGGGGAATACGAGCCCCCGTGATTGATGACATATCCCGAGCTCTCACCGCGACATTCACTAACCATTAGCTCCATCGCAAGCTTTCCAAAAGACCACTGAGTTAATTACATTCGAGATCCAGAACACCAAGATCATTTCTGAAGCGGAATATATATATAGAGCTATACAGGAATATACAATGGCCCTCCGGCGCTCTGCACGCTTAAGCGCCGTGACTAACAGCTTACAACCGGCCATCCAAACAAAGAAGACTAGCAAAGCCCAGCAAACCAACGGCGTCACCAAGGCACGAAAGCCCCCTGCAAAAGGAAAGAAAACGGCGGGCTTGAATCTAGAACGGACTTTTGAGAACCCACCTCCGAGCAAAACAGCAGACGCCGACACGGCCAAACAAGAAAAGCCCAATAACATTTTCGACCCTTTACCCACTGATCGGAGTATTAGCAGGCTACACTCTACGCCCCCTCCTCTTGACCGTCCCGTTGAACCTCACAGAACAAATGCGACCCTTCTAACACCCCACGGTTCTTCTCTGGTTGCCTACCCGCCCGGTACTGAGAATGCCTCGCCTAGCAAAACCGGCCGACCACGCCCAACAGCCACGACCGGTACGCTTCTCGAGAAAGCTGTCGCTCACCTAATTGCTACGGACCCCCGATTGGAGCCGGTCATAAAGCAACACCCGTGTCCGCTCTTTTCGCCAGAGGGTTTAGCAGAGGAGGTCGATCCGTTCCGAAGCCTGGTGGCTAGCATCATAGGGCAGCAGGTATCAGGCGCTGCGGCGAAGTCAATCAAGGATAAATTCGTGGCATTGTTCAACAGCAAGGACAGTGGAGATAATACACCAGAGACGAACCGTTTCCCGAAACCCGAAGAGATAATCAAGTGTGATATCACGACACTGCGGACTGCCGGTCTTTCTCAGCGGAAAGCCGAATATATCCAAGGACTATCGCACAAATTCGCAAGTGGCGAATTGAGTGCCCGAATGTTGCTGAATGCGAGCGACGAAGAACTTCTCGAGAAGCTGACGGCTGTCCGGGGCTTGGGCAAGTGGTCGGTTGAGATGTTTGCTTGCTTTGCGTTGAAGCGCATAGACGTCTTCTCGACCGGTGATCTGGGCGTGCAGTAAGTCATTGCGCGTTATGCCCATGCGGGTATGGCTGGACTGCCTCCAAATGGTTACTGACTATGGGATAGAAGGGGATGCGCCGCGTTCGTAGGGAAAGATGTGAGTAAATTAAAGGCAAAGGGGGGCGGTAAGTTCAAGTACATGGCAGAGAAGGATATGTTAGAGCTAGCTGCGAAATTCGCTCCGTATAGGTATGTGATTTGAGCCCCGAGAGCGAAACGCATGGAACGCAGTTCTCACACGGCCTTGATAGAAGTTTATTTATGTGGTACATGTGGAGGGTAGAGAACGTGGATATCGCGGTCTTGACTACTTAGAGGAGAGTAAACCCTTGGTTTGTAGTATATAACGTTGTTGATTTATATTGGGCGGCCTGGTAGTGTGTACTACCACGAAATGGAAACCCGCAGGTATCCTGCTAAAAGAAGTACTTTCCTAGGTTGCTGTTGGTATGAAACAAACCATTCAGAAACGTACTAGCTGGTTGTGGTCGTCAAGCCAAATGCTTATCAGATTACACCCGGCATATGTATCCATGGCTTCAGATACTACGACTGGTGGAGCCTCGGCCACAGACATTACTGACTGAATGGTCAATTGAAGGTATTCAATCAACAAAATGACGACAAATGAATTTGTACAATATCAGTACACATGATCGAACGACGTATCAAAACCAATTAAATTCAGCCGAGTGCTCATCGCAACTAAGCGCTGCAACCGAACCGAAACATAAGCCTGTGTTCATCTATAGCCTGCTTTTCTATCACCATGGCGCGGGTTTGAATCTTCCTAATCAGCAGAACTGAGCAAGGTATTTACCGGCGCTTGACAACGAGGGAGTCGAGATCCGCACGCTCCTTCTGCTCCTTCTCGATCTCGCGGATGATGGGGCTCAGGTATTCGACATCCTAGCAATAGCAATCAGCGATTTGTTGCTCCAAAGCCCCATAGAAAGTCTCGGATTCCTCTGTTTTGGGGTCCGAGGTGGCCTATATATGATGTAGGTCGGTTGACAAATCCGCTTCACGGGATTGGTCGAGAGGCTTTGCGGAGCATGGGAGGGCGAAATGCTAAGTAAAAAGCTTGAAATTCAACTCACATCAGAAGGCTTGGTCTGCTCATTGGCGGGGAGGAGGGTGTGGGAAACGGAGCACTGTTTGATGTATGCATTAGACCGCTGGTTGGGAAGATATCGTAGTTAGTAGAGACAAACCTGGAAAGCCCTGCGGATACGGAAGACACGGTCATAAGCCTCCTTAGGGGGAAGGCGCTTGATGGCCGTCTGGACAACCTCGCTCTCCTCGGGGATCAGGTCATCAGCCCTGTTTCTATTAGCCAAACTGCGTCTGATGTCGAGCTATTGAAAATTGTTTCCTGGACAGGCGTAGACCGAGATAGGACGGAGAGAGGCTATAGGAAATATTGAGGTATTCAATTGGGAGCCATCGCTTCGACCTATCGGTATTTGCCGGCGCCTGTTTTGGGAGATTGAGGGCAGGGAGGCCTACTTCAAACCGAGTCTTCTGTAGCCGGCGGCGTCGGTGTACCAATTGGCAATGGGCATCATCCAGCGCTTGAGCCAAGGGCGCTTGACGATATAGCTGCTGAGAGAGGGGGCGGACATGATGAATAATCCCAAATGGATGTATTCTGGGGTCAATTGATATGATGCGGAGAGGAGGGGGTCGTGAGATATCAGACAAGCTGAGCAAGAGTTGGCCCGACGTTGGAGATTGTGCAAAACGGAGGTTCGGCGGGTGACTTTCCCAAAAACATCCGATCTTTCATGCCTGAGGCAATTAATCTGACCTTGACGCTTCCGATCACTACACACGTGACTAATACTCGGCTTGGCTCAGACTGCATAGCGCTTGGGACCGGGGTGAACTTAATAGTACTCCACCTGACCGACAGAGGAGGTTCCTTCGATTCACCTCATTTACCATTCTCCGTACTGCTCCGTCCTCGCCGTCAGTTCCGAAAATCTCGATTGACTCATTTCCCCCTCGACTTGCAACCCTATCCATCATCCCCAATCTTTGTGAATTGGTTATGGGGATCATCAACCGTTAAATTCATCCTGTGGTCCTGTAGGGGAGCTGAGTCGCTTCAAAAACCCCACCTGTCTGTGCTTCGGATAGGGCACGCTCAATCATAAGGTGGATTTCTCAGCATCGAGTCATTTGTCAAGACCCCCTCAATTCATTGGACCAGATACTTCCATTCCAACGCTCGCTGCAAAAGACGGAAAACGTTCACACTCCGCAGGACAACCAACCATTCTGGGTTCCGGAGCGAGCATTGATATGCTCGGGTCCGGGAGCCCTCGTGACAATTAAGACGGATAGATAGACTGCTAGGGCGCTGGCTAGAAGGATGTTTTCAGAAGAACACGGCACTTCGGCGACTGCCAACAGCTCCCAAGAGCAGCAGATTACACATTCAGACGGCCCTACCACCCCCAGCTTCGATGCGCCTTCCGCTACAAGCCCGCCGAGTTCTGGGTTAATAACTCGCCTCGAACTACTCTCTACCCGCGTTCCAGACTTTTATATTGCCCCGTTTTGCGGTGCCAGTGCGGGTGTAGCGTCCGGTATCGTGACATGTCCTCTCGATGTGATCAAGACCAAGTTACAAGCCCAAGGCGGGTTTGTGCGGAGGGGCGGGCAGGTAGTTGAAGCGAAAGCGTTATACCGAGGTATGCTAGGTACTGGAAGGATGATATGGCGTGAAGATGGTATTCGAGGACTATACCAAGGTTTAGGCCCCATGATTTTGGGATATTTGCCTACATGGGCTGTTTACTTGGCGGTTTATGATAGATCTCGGGAGTATTATCATGGAGTCACCGGTTTGTTCCCCCCTTAACTATCCCAGGAATCTGTTTTACTAAAGCTCTGAGCAGATAGCTGGTGGCTTGCAAGAGGTTATGCTTCTATAACGGCTGGCGCTTGCTCTACAATCGTGACGAATCCGATTTGGGTCATCAAAACGCGACTCATGTCACAGAGCCTTAGGTCAGATAGCGAGGGCTTCCGTGCTCCATGGCGGTACTCGGGCACATGGGATGCGGCTCGCAAGATGTACAAGACCGAAGGGATTCGGTCATTTTACGCGGGGCTCACACCGGCATTGTTGGGGTTGACACATGTTGCCATACAATTTCCGCTTTACGAATATTTGAAAATGGCATTTACTGGGTACGGAATTGGGGAACATCCTGACAACGGTACCTCTCACTGGATTGGGATATCGTTGGCGACATTCCTTAGTAAGATCTGCGCGAGCACAGTGACCTATCCGCATGAGGTACTGCGAACGAGACTTCAAACCCAACAGAGAACGTCTCCTGTGTCTTCTCCGGAAGAGATAGCCTTCCGCGGGGGAGTAGACCACCCAGAGTGCCGTGGTAGGCCTCCAACAGCGGCCTCATCGGATGGAATGCCTAATCGGCCTCGGTATACGGGGGTTGTTCGTACGTGTCAGACTATCTTGAAAGAAGAGGGTTGGCGAGCATTTTACTCAGGAATAGGCACGAACCTATTCCGTGCTGTTCCGGCCGCCATGACCACCATGCTTACATACGAATATCTACGGAAAACGATTAGCCACCTTCAACACGAAGGGGCATTGAAGCAGCAGATGGCAGAAGCAGCTAAAGACTCTTCTGGTATATGATGATGACTGAACATCCAATCATTAGTTGCTCTGAGGCATTGCAGGCTATTGTAAACCTCAATGCTACCATTACCAAGGGAGCTAATTGTATGCGCCCTGGCGTTTTGGCTTTGCGCTCTTAGTAATGGATACAGCAAGGAACTGTCTTGTGCTTGTTCCTTTTCTTACAAGCTCTACCCTCATACATCAAAATAAAGGGTCTTACCTTTGAATGTGTTCCTCGGCATCGGGGGTAGTCGGTTTCAAGGGTGTTAAGGTAGATCGAGGTTTTGGCATGTGAAGAATCGGTTTCCCTGATCTCTACAGCCTTATGACCGGTTTGTGTTTGGTAGAAGACCTCTTTTTATTTTGTCTTTTTCGTTAATTCACGAGCGTTCGATTATTTTTCGCATACCACTTGCATGGCTGCTCTTGTACATACGTTACTACACCTACGTGTTTATCGCCAGAATACGCATATACTGAGTGAAGCGAAGTACTTGAGATAAAATGGACTAGAGAAGACGACTATGATTGAAGCCTATCATGCGATCTACTTGGTTGTTTGGGTAGAGATGAACCTTTGCATATACATCAAAGCAGTATACACATGAATAAATCAGTTTCAGAAAGCACAATGATGTGCTTCATGGAACAAAAGCTGTGTACTTGATTTGTTGGATTTTGTGATTCTCCTACACTGTATGCAATCTCATGACTATTTAGTATATGTTTCAGCTTTTGTTTCACATCATAGAGCCAAAAAGATAAAATTATGCCAAGCAATTAGCCCGATAACACGCTGGTTGGTCAAGCATCATTGGTCTAGTGGTAGAATTCATCGTTGCCATCGATGAGGCCCGTGTTCGATTCACGGATGATGCAATCTCTTTTTTGCTTATTGGAGCTGTGATTGATATGAATAATGTTACCTAGTCGAGTCTGTTGCAATGGGATAACCCCTTTTGCAGTTGTCTTCCCTAGATATTCCAAATACTCTCCCCTTGCACAATGAATTGTCTTCTCAGACTTTCTTTTTTGTGGTACTTTAATCTCAAATCTATCGGCTTTGAAGCCATTCTGTTGATTTACTATCTGGGGGGCAGCTCGGCTATTTATGCATATGTGGATGATGGCTCATCAAAATAATTTGAAAAAAAAGGCGTCATGGATAGTATATATTGCGCACTTGTTCACTGCCTGAGCCACGGTGGTCTTGAAGATAATGCCATGCACACCTTGCTATAGCACCACGCTATACTACTACTGAGACGCATTATTCCTGGTCAAGCAGGGCTAAGACACCTCAGGGCTTGGAGAAAATGTGGAAACAAAGGTATAAGCTAAACCTGGATTTGACTTCTCAATTAGGAAGTTCTATAGAACGACTCATGACCAAGTCCAACGCTTAGTCATCATCCTACTACTGACACCCGAATAGGACTAGCCGCAATTAAACGATCTACCTACTTTTTTTTTTACGTCTCCCACAGTCACCGACTTCTCCCTCAGTTAACTTCTTATGAACATCGAAAACCTTACAGGTAATGTTTAACCCTATCAGAATTGCGTCTCTTGCCCTCTATAATGTCTAGAGGGATTTTTAAAGCCGCTGTTGCTATCCGATGATATGATGATACTTCTTTATAAATGGTAGATCCAGTCAACACTCTGGAAAGGACTATTTCATACACTGAAAATTCTGATCATGGATATCACTGCGAAGTGTGACTTAGCATTTGGCTGTACATCTGCTAACCTTTCACTAGTGTACCCTATAGTATTACCTCACTGATAGGATAGCTTAATTAGTTAGCAAATACCAAAAACAATGAGAGAAGAATTGATATTAGATGCGATATACGTACCCCTTCAGCCCGTAGAACTACGCCCATGACTGCAACTCTCTTGATCATACCGTACAACATGCGTTACTTTGACACCTTCCGTTCAGCTTCGCGACTTTCCTCTAGTGCCTGCTGAACCCATGACACTTGCTCCGTCTTCTCTCCTGCGGATTTCTGACGTGTCGCGGTGCTTGGTGCCTGCGCTTCACGGCGCGCGGTACGGATGGAGCTGACGCAGTAGGTGGTGAGGATGAGAGCCATGGAAAAGGCAGCTATGGGGGCGTTGACAGACTGGTGAGGTTAATTGCTGTGAAATAATACCTACGGGGATAATGGTACTACTGGCGATAAGGAGGCTCGGTGTTTATGCATCCTTTACAGATACCATAAAAGGGTAAGATCAAACTTACTCCCGACGATCGACCAAAGATTTTCCCCGCCATTTCCACGCTTCTTATATCTTAATGTACATAGCACGAATTATCGCTTGCGGATTTTCAAAATAGAAAAGGGAAGGTTGATATGAGCTGATAATGGCCGGGGGATAGTTATTCCCTAACCGAATGAGGAAGGTCTTATCAGATGGAGGGCGGCAAATCCCCCCAGATCAGAGAGATTAATTACACCAACGCGCCGGTAAAAGGGTGTTCTGTTCGCTTGGTAATTCAGACTGTACGAGACCCTCGTTGGTTATCGGGAGGACTAATACCGGTCCTAAACCGGGATTCTATACTAGAAACGAACTAGAACGAATGCATCCCGCCAGTTCTCCCACCGGTGGAACTCCCCTGCGGTTTCCCGTGGGAAATGGCTTGGACGGCCAACCACTTGCATCGATGTTCTCATCATGAGGAAAGGTCATTTGCTGGGTCTCTCCATCAGATAACCAATCCTTCTGTCATTTGGTGCTGCGCGACTCGGGGGTAACGTCATGTCCGAGGCCGGACCCGCGAAGGCGACGGGGTTGCTGAAAGGGGCCTAGCGCCGGTGATTTAGGTCGGGTTTGTCATCGCCCATTTTATCATATTAATCAATCAGTGAAGTTCGATCAATCTTTCTTCAACCATCACTACCTCGGTCATCGATTCTTCATCCCCCACAACCGGAGGTCTTTCCGCATAACTATCTGAATCGCTTTGCACGACTTCGAGCAATTGGTTATACATCCTCAGAAATGTTCAGACGTCTGGTAACTGTCGCTCCCCGCGTTGGCACCGTGGTGTCGCCTCGCATCACCCCGGCCCTTTCCGGCATCCAAAGCCAGCCCATTCTCCGGGCCCCTGCGACGAAGAGAGGATATCATGAGAAAGATACGTACTTTGCTTCTTAAGAAAAGGATGACAACGAAACTGACTGCATGCACTGTTAGATCACTATAACAACCCCCGTAACGGTACGTCGACTTGCACATATCAGAAGCTATTCGACCTGTGATAGATTGGGATGCACAAACGGCCGATACATCTTCTTTATCCGATGCACCCGACTGTTCCCCGGCTGTCTTTTTATGCTTCTTTCTATCGCGGTAGTCCCCGCCATGAGTAAGGCTAACACTCCCAAAGTTGGCAGTTTCAACAAGAACGACGCCGACGTTGCCACTGGTCTTGTTGGCGCCCCCGCTTGCGGTGATGTCATGAAGCTCCAGATTCGTGTTGACAAGGATACGAATGTGATCAGCGACGTCAGGTTCAAGACATTTGGCTGTGGCAGCGCCATTGCCAGTTCGAGTTACCTGACAGAGTTGGTGCGCGGTATGACTCTCGAGGAGGCCGGAAAGATCAAGAATACTGAAATTGCTCGTGAACTTTGTAAGTTTTCCGACGGAAACCATACATTATCATGTATCCTACAGTTTGCTAACTTTACATTCCAGGCTGTAAGTTATTCATCGTTCTTTTCCCTCGCCCTACATTACCCTGCCTTTGAACGCGTCTTTCCCAACCAATGTTTGTTCATTGTGCCCGAATGCCGAAACTTGCAAGCTAGCCAATGTGCTCCTGTGAGGGTGATTTTGTGGGGTTTCGTACATGCGTATGTGGATCTTGGGTAAATGGTCGACTTCCAAGATTCCGTTACCAATGTGCGAAGCTGCCGGTCTTGGAGAACACGGAGCCTTGGGGCATTATTGATTCTAGAAGGACTTTGGATCGACTTTCTCATTGAAAGATATCCCGCAATGTGTTCCCCAACTAGGTCCCATTGTTCACCCTGCCCCAATTGCTGCATTGAATGGCTTGTCCTTCATTCCTACCTCAAGAACACTATTCAATCACATGTTCGCCTCTGGGAGAAAACATACTGACCAAATCTAGTGCCCCCCGTGAAGTTGCACTGCTCGATGCTTGCTGAGGACGCCATCAAGTCCGCGATTTCCAACTACTATACCAAGAACCCTAACGCTCGTACGACCAACCTTGGAGGTACCGGTGCCTCTATCCCTAACGTCAAGGTTGAGATTGAGAAGTCCGAGGGTGCCGCTGCTACTGCTTAACGAACCAACAAGCACCACAGTCAAAGTACAAAAAATCGAAAATTCAAACCAACAAAAAATTCAAGTTGATACCAGATGAGATTTCCTCAACAGTTTTACGGTTTATTAGCGGGAGGTTGATATTACCTTTTAGAATGGAATAGCGTGCTTGGATGGGTCGTTCTATTCCGGCAACAGACTGCATTGGGTACAGTCCTTTACTGAAGGTTGCTATTCTTCTTCACCAATGTTTTTTTCTTTTCTTTTTTCCTTGTCCGTGATAACGCAGGAAGGCATTGTGATATAGTCCACTTGATGTGTCAAATAGTCTAATGAAAAGCACTTGCGTGCAGTGAATTTGGATCGTTCTATTGCTCATTGACCCGCATTTCCCTGTACAATCTAAGTCCGCGGTATCTATATGGAGGGATTGGCGTACTCTGGACTTTTTGACAATCTATATTCATCCGCTCAGGAGAGATCTCTATTGATATACATATATTTATAAGGAAACAAAGAATAGGAACTTGTCGTCCATAAACCAAAACCAGCCAAATGAAGAAAAGAAAAGCCCACCCGCCATGGTGAAACACATAACCAGGAAAGAAACGCCGGTGATGCAGATAAGCCAACCCTTTGCTCATCTATCGATCATTAACCGAGTGGGAAAGAAAGAAAAGGTCTAAAATAAGAATGTACAGGGTGCTACTTCTGACAACGTATCCAGAAGAGATGGTCTAAGCTGGTTCGCTAGAGTAGTCCGAGTCGACTCTTCAGAGACAGCAATGTCTCGTAGACCGATAGCTTGAGCTCGACGCGGAGGTACCCGGTCCAAGCAGCGAGGAAGCGAAGGAAGTTGAAGGGACGGAGAAGACCGCCCGTTTCGTGGATCAGGTCCATTTGTTCCTCGAAGACGGTGCGAGTGGCGTAGCGAGCGAGGATCAAGAATGTGCGGACGGGGCCTTGTCTGGTGTGGAGATTTTCGTCGAGGCTGCGGGCTGTGCGGGTTGTTAGTTTACCATTGTACTCGGGCAGGTGGCAATGGTACACTTACTGAGGTCATTGGTCTTAAGGATCAGGAGGATGATTCTGGGTACCTGACCCAGCAGTTCGACCAGCTGCTGCAACATGCCCTCTCCAAGAGCGCCGGACATGCTCTCCTTCTCCGCAGTTGTGCGTGTGGTGGCAATGTTCTTCTTGGTCAACTTGGTGTAGTCTCTACCAGTGATTGCGCTGGCGAAGAGAGGGAACTGCTCGTCCGTGATGCCCGCCACCTTGCGGGAATACTCGCGCATGTGTGCCTCGTCAGCTTCGATGACCGCCAACCATAGCTTGGCGTAGTTGCGACGCAAATCACGGGGGATATCACGGTACAATCCATGGTCGTAGAGGATGATGTCGAAGTTTTGACCGCGCCGGTTAGGGTTTTTGCGGATCGCAATATTGCCACCATGAGGATCGCAGTGCAAAGGAGCATTGTCGCCAAAAATCATCTCGTTGAAGATATGCGCTAGGGCAGCGGAGACTTCGTCACGATCGATATTGTTGGAATCCAGGAACTCTAGATCATCCGGTCGACGGCCGGACAAGAACTCCATGACGAGGATGCGCTTCTGAGCCCACATAACTGTGCCTATTAGTATACAGTAACTGCGTTGCAATGAAGCTAGTACGTACCTTCTGGGATGACAAGCGGCGCATCTGAATGTTCCTTGAAGTACTTGCTAGCCCTCCTAGCATTGTCGGCTTCCATCCTAAAGTCTAATTCTTGTGGCAAGGATAGATCCATTTCCTTCGAAAGCCACTCCAGATCATACTCAGGGAAGAAGCGCTTCAGGGTAGAAAAGGTGAATCTGGTCAATGCCAGATCCAAGGGGACCCATTCCGCCAATGCTGGATGCTGCACCTTGACTGCAACCTTCTGGCCAGTTTCCTTCAGGATACCGATGTGAACTTGGGCAAGGGAAGCGGCGCCAATTGGTTCTGGATCGAAACTTGAGAAGAGCTCGTCGATTCGACGGCCGGTGTCGGCGATGAACATTTGTTCGATTGATTCGATCGAGGAGACAGGGCATTTATCCTGAAGCGGAATGAATGTTGTCGTCCATTCTAATGGCAGCAAGTAGCCCATACTGCTGAGGTGTTGTCCCAACTTAATAAAAATGGAGCCATTCTTCTCGAGAACCCTTAGAGTCCGCTCTGCGCAACGCTTGTGACATGCTCGGAGTTCGTCGTTTCGTTCTTCGGGTGAGGATGTTTCCCGGTTGAGGGTTACTCGATAGCTTAAAGCGTTGGTATGAGCATAAGTGACAAAAAAATATGTATGATGTGCATGTGTCCGACTTACTCATTGATACACACGGCCAATGTGCCAACGACCCTCCCCGTTCTCGCCGCAGCACGATAAAGATGCTGAACATTGTCTGAGAATGCCACCACTCCAATGAGTATAGTTCCGCCAACAACCGTATACGTGATCACTTTTCTCCGTGACCATTCTGACCCCGATGGTTTCCTGCCATTGCCGTTCGCCTTCTCCGCCGCACCAAACAAGGCGGAGGTCTTGGTTGAATAAGAAGCATGTGGTATTGATGCTACCAACGGTACTTGTGGGCGTAATTGGCAGGTTTTTTAAAGGCTTTTGCGGAGTTGGAGACTGATCTGTGAACAGACAAGGGGCCCGAAGCGCACTGGAAAGGGCGAATCCAAGAAGTAGACGAGGTATATCGGAGCACCGGCGCAGGATCCAAATCGGATGCCCGCAGCGGAGCGCGGAGCGCCGCCCTCATACCGTACACAAGCAATGCCGTATGAAGAGCGACCGCAAATCGAGAGGGAGAGTGGAATGGGCAATAGTTCCAGCGGTATAATATCAGGCCATTTGCGTCGGGGGGCGTCACGGGGAAGAAGGACTTGAAATCCCGTAGAATACTTAGTTTGCTCCACCGTCGGACTCGCCGCTTGCCGCTTTTAGCTCTTGTCCCGAAGTACTCCGACTCTTGCAGATTAACCCAATCCTTTCGCCTGATTGCTCTAGAGGGCTGAATTCAGTATATCCTTTCATATTAACAAGTACTCCTACTCATGACTGCAGGAGATAGCCATCCCTGCACTATCTACATAGACCAGTCAAGCAGCAGACCGGACCATCTTCCTGAACTGCCATGCATTGGAACAGGAACGACGAGTCCGAACGATACCCTTTGCATCTGCTATACCTCAAACAAAGAAACTGTCTACGTAAGACAAGTTCTAGACCAACAAAGGAAAATCCCCAATGCGCCATCCTATGCAATGCATACCTATGAGACCCAATATACCGCAGACTTTTTAAGCGTTTGAGAATCCGCAACCCCCAAGGACCAAGGAAAATATGCACAAAAATCCAGGAAAGAGAATGTGAAACACAGGACAGCCTTATGTGTCAAGCTCACGGCGTCCACTCTGCATCTGTTTGTGTTGTATGTCGACGTCGAGGTAGGATTGAAGGCCGTCGGGATGCTGAACTTGGTCTTCGACCGTCTTCTTCAGCCAGAAGGTCGACATGGGATAGCCTGTTGGACACTCGCGGGACCCTGTTCCTCGACACACCAGGGTTCCCATTCAAGCCTGCCGCAAGGCCCGAACTGACCCCGTCTCTACTTCCAGGTCGGATTACAAGGGCAGAGCCACTCAGGGCATTTCGAGGGTGCCGTTGGCTCTCCCGACCTTCAAAGAACCCTTTGGACTGACTACCCCGGTTGATTTGTGGCGTGGACGGGGCAGACTGGTTCGCCAATAGACTGGGAGGTGTTGTGGACGTACTTCGCCGTCGTACGCCAGGTTTGCGTTTACCCAGGCTATAGGCTTCGCTTCTCTCGTTTGATTGAATTAATTTTCCAGCCATATCCCTGACGAGAATGGCAGAATCGTTCTCTAACTCCCTGATCGCGTCCAGCAATCCATATTTGGCTAGAAGGCCACCCTGCTCTTCGCTTGCATCGCAGATGCTGGATATTATACGGAGTAAATTCAACCGCACTGCTGCTTTACTATGACGTAGTTTCTGCCCTATTCTGCTGAACAGGTCTGGTCGCGCGAGCGTCGAGGCAATGGGGGGACTCAGTCTAAGAAGTTTCTGGAGGGGTTCAAGGAGATTCTCAAATGCATTTGCCTTTGATATGGTTAAACACCTAACAATGGAATCTGTAAATGATGGTTTATCGGGTCGGTTGTCGAGGAGGTGCTCCTCAACCTTCGCTGTCTCTTCTTGAAGCCTGTCGATCGGTTAGGCTCGAGCACATTCATTCCAATACAGCCGGGACGAAAATACTAACCATGTAAAGATAGCGTCTAGCGCAGTCACTTGCCAATATGGGTCGGAAAGTAAAGATATATAGAATGCCAGGCCCTTGTTGCGCCACAGCTCACGGCGGCCAACTTTGCCAGAATGAGCCATGTCGCAGAGAATTGGTAATGCGAATTCCTTCAATGGCCGTTCTGTCTTTACTATCTTTTGAAGCAGCGGAACAATGCCATTCAGAGCCGCGTCCTCCTGTCGAGGCTTGTTTAAGCGGCACATATTGTAGATGGTATTTAGGATCTGGTTCGAAACTTCTCGGAAATGGGGTCGCTTAATGGTAGACCTGAGCAGGTCCGTCAACACATCGATAGCATTCGAATTCTGTAGAGAATCCAGAGTGGTCGATAACATAGACAGGTTTTTGATGAACTTCAACATGGTTATCTGGTGGGCAGGAGTCATGCGCTTTAGTTCTTTAAGTACCCCTAGCGACGATGTTAGTATCATTAAGATCAAGACTTGGAGTCATTCTTACTGTGTAGAACCGTTCTCTCAGCAACCATCTCTTTTACATGATTTTCGGCCTGTGAGAAAATGAAGAAGATGTTCGCAATACGACCTTCGACAGTCTCCGCCAGCTCCCCTTCTTCATCCAATACCCGACTCAGGACTAACGACAGAGGATCCAATACCGAGTTGCGGGACAGGATTCTACAAAAGTCATTTTTTGGCGTTGAACCCTAAAAGGATTTGTCAGAGTATCCCTCAAAGTGGAAAATGCAGGTACATACCTGCAACTCAAAAACGCTCCAGATACCGGTCACTCCAATTAATACTAGATCACGCTCATCTTCGTAATCATCTTCCAGGAACTCAACTAGAACATTCAGTCCTCCTGCACTGACGAACATCTGCAAAGTGAGAGTGGAAGTTTGATACATCTGCTGTACGAAGGTTGCTGCTTCAAGTCGGATCTCTCGTGGGTACTTTTTCGCAGCGAACTCGTTAATGATAGGAATACCTCCAACGAAACAAAGATTTTCTTGTATCTCATAATCATTGTAGATGATCGCGTTAACGATTCTCAGTAGGCATAAAATGATGTCACGCCGACGGCACATGTCAAGAATCTCAAGTATTGGTAGCATCCCATGGGCGCTGATGATGATGTTTTTAGTCTCCGGGAGATCATAGAAAACGTTCAGAAGTTGCTCGGAGATTTCGCCAAGCACGTCCTCATCCTGTGAGGTCTTCAATGAGCTAACAAGACCCTCGACCTGACCACGGAGCCGCGCATGTTTGTCGCGTGCGATATTCGCTTCCAGGTCTACTTCGTCTAACCCTTCCTCGAGCTGAGCAAACGGATCATCCTCATCATCCTGGTCCCCGAGCCAAGAATCATTTGACAGCTTAGAATTCAGCATCAATGTGCCTTGGTCAGAGCTTCCCTCGCTCTCAGACTTGTCCAGAGTTACTTGATCCGCACCAAGAATATCAGAGAAATCTTCGTCTCTTTCATTTTCAGCGAACCTTTGTATCTCTATGGCTGATCGATGGCGTTTAACAGATATCCTTTTCCTAAGCTGAGGTTGGGGGTCATTCTCATCTTCAAGGTGCGGTTGATATCGGACTACGTTCGTGGGTGAAAATACTAGCCCATCCATGTCGTCATCGGCTTCCTGTTAAGAGGTTAGAGAAGACTTGCTCATAAGTCACTCCGATAGCAATGACGGTTTTCATGTTTACCTGAAAAAGGCCAAGCTTCCGGTCCAGGACATCTTCGTTCGCCTGTATAAGATCGGAGTAATCCTCTACAGAGTTTTCCTTGTAGTAAGAAGCTGGACGGGGTTGTCTCATTGGAGGTACCGGGTTCTGTGTCAGGATGGGCACGTTATGCATGGCGATGGCGTTGTTATTGATCGAGTAACGTGGTTGGTTTTGCATCTGTGTATCTTCGATGCCAGCTTGTTTGGTTGGAAATGGTCGTATGGTTTCCAGATTATCCGAGTCTCCAGACTGCAGCGAGGTTCGAAAAGAATCATCGAAATCGTCAAAGTTTTCTTCAGACCTTAAGACTGTCCCATCCAAAGACGCAAAAGCCTTGAGCTTTTCAGAGGAGAGCATCCCCCCGAAGTTATCCTGTGGGCGAAGGTGAGGTAATTGCAATGCGCTAGGGGAAATCGCAGTAGCGAAGTCGTCATCCCAATTGTCTTCTTCGATGGAATCGGGAGACCTGAACCGATCTGCCACATTTCGGGAAATCGGAGACGCCTTCGTGGGCGTACTGCGGGGTGATGTTAGAGGGGCTGAACTTTGATAATCATGCCTGAACGGTCTTCGCAAAGTTCCTGCTTCGGGTGAACGCAGGGCTTCGTTCCACTCTTGGACACTTTTGACTGCCTCCTCATACTCGGTTGACTTTTTGGGAACAGCCGAATCAGATCTGCGGGCGTTGACAATCCAGGGATGTTTCAGAAGCTTCTTCGCAGAAACGCGGAGGTTCGGGTCTTTCTGGAAGCACTGCATTAAGAAATCCTTGACAGCCTGTTGTGTTGGTTAGACATGGAACGACATTTTCATGACGGGGGACAGACCGGAGAGGCGCCTTGCGGAAGGGGAGGATGATCATCATGGACAATGCGGTAAAGAGCCGGCATTGGCTGAAGATTGTAATAGGGAGGCTTCCCTTCCAACAGCTCAATCACCGTACAACCAAGACTCCAGATATCTGAAGCTGTTGTTGCACCTGACAGTTCAATCACTTCCGGGGCCATCCAATACGGCGTGCCAACAACACTTGATTCATTGAGCCCAGTAGTACGGCTAGCAACACCGAAGTCCGCAAGTTTGACAAGGCCTTGTTTAGTCGTGAGAATATTCGCGCCTTTAATATCTCTATGTATGACACCTTGCTCATGGAGATATAAGAGACCGTGGAGAACCTGCGACATGTATAGCCCAACCAGGTTTTCTGGGAAACGGCCAAAATTCTTTGCGATTGAATGTAAGGAGCCATTTTCACAGTATCTAAGTCTGTCAGCAACTCTTGCCCTGAAACCAATCCGATGGAGGCTCAGTAAACGTACTCAAGTATGATGTTTAGAGTTTCAGCGGACTTTACAAATCCATGGTACTTCACGATGTTTGAGTGCTGCAGTCGTTGGGTTAGTTGTCTACCAGGGTTCGGATCTACGTAGTCCTCGATCATTGGAGCTTACATCCAAATTCTTCAGAAGATCAATTTCCAGCTGCAGAACTCCAGATTAGCAATGCGTATATCAATTCACTGCCAGATCTTACCATAATGACACGTAATTCACTCTTTGGGAGATCGGCCAGTTTTATCTGTTTTACGGCAACAGTTTCCCCAGTATTCCAGTTCAGTGCCCTGTAGACTGATCCAAATGCGCCTTTACCCAAACAATCACCCAGTTGCTACCGTATAAAGCGTCAGTAACTTATTTCACTAGGTTTCCGGAATCACAGCCATACGTAATCCTTCAGTTCTGCGACATCCTTGGCCGTAGTTTTCGCCACTCTATCATCTTTCGGCCTGTCATCTCGTTTTGATGGGCTGGAGCCGAGTTTTGCCAGTCGTGCTTTGGCGGGCGCACTCTGTGGTTTAGAAGATGGAGGGGCCCCCTCAATCCCCCCACTGCTTCGAGAAACCATCATCCAGACTAATATGAGTTGACCCCCTCGTCAGATACAGTCTGGATTCACCGATGTCGACAGATGATCTCGGACCTTGCGGTTTCAGGAGAGGGACGGGACGGCTGAAGGCAGGAGCCAGGCGATCGGAGTATTGTTCATATCAGCAAAACCTGTTTTTCGTGGCCACACATCATTAGTGAGAGCTGAGAATAGAACAAC
This sequence comes from Aspergillus nomiae NRRL 13137, assembly GCF_001204775.2. Classification (NCBI taxonomy): domain Eukaryota; kingdom Fungi; phylum Ascomycota; class Eurotiomycetes; order Eurotiales; family Aspergillaceae; genus Aspergillus; species Aspergillus nomiae. Next base: position 74,819 of record NW_015378143.1, on the reverse strand, counting down.
AAAGCATATGGCGAAGATGAAGGAAGGTAATAATGCCGGAAAAGACATGGCATGAGCACAGCTTAGGAAAAAACGTACAGATAACTTACTGCTCTCACACCCATTAAGCCGCGTTGAACCAAGCGCGTCTCTGCACACATCAGATTCCTGCAGCTCTCTTTGAGGTCAGAATTTTCAATTTACTTGATAGGAAACTGCACAAACAGTCTCAAGACAGTTACAAAAAAAGAAAATATAACTTACCGCTGTGTCGGCTGAACCAAATGCAACAAATTGAAGGGTGTTTTGAACTTTCCCTTTCTCCACAATTCAGGCCACCACCAGTTTGGGGCATGACGCAGTGACCGCCTCTGTATCTCCGATCAGTCTTATCGGACCCCGAGTAATGTGCACTGTTCTTTACATGTTACTATTATTTTTATGACTGCTGTCACAGTTGTTACAGAAATACTTGAAACAGAAAAGAAAAAAGAACAAAGGATAAGAAAGGAGCCATGCCGTTTATGTATTACATTTTGTCTATGTATGAAAGAGAATGGTATTGATTTTAGTTCCAAAAAGACCCTTGAGTCTGTGCCAATGGTGTACAGAGAAGTCCAAGCGCTACTAACGATGAAGGGGTATCTTCAGTTCCATAACTATCACGACTCAGCGGTGTTTTCCGACTGTTTCTGCGCTCCTCGAAGATGACGGAGAACGTCTGAAACAAGGTAAAGACTTCCAGCAATAACCATGGGGCCGCCATTGGCCTTGCTACAGGCCCAATTGATAGCAGCAAGTATGTCGTCATCAAATGATTTCACATCACCGATTGCAGGAATAGACTGTACACTGGAGGCTAATTCCTGGGGTTCAGTTGCTTTGACCCAAGGCATACCGTCGACGGGCCCAAACGCAGTAGTTGCAACATTATCACCAGCCTTGATGATAGGGTGAAACAGTGAGGCTATGTCTTTTCCACGTGAGGCTGCAATGACCCAAGTGACAGGACTCCCTTGCGGTCGAAGCTTGCGGTCCACATATTGCCCGAGGACTTCGGCTGACTGGCTATTGTGAGCGCCATCGAGGAGGACAGAGTCTGTGCGGGCAACCATAGGACTCAGCACAATTTCTTGTAGACGTCCCGGCCACTCGACACGAGAGAGCTGGGAAACCAAAGAATCAACCTTGAGGTCTGGACGGACTCTCCGGAGGGCCAGCTTTAAAGCTGAGATTGCGCAACACATATTCGCCCGCTGGTGAGGCAGTGTATCAAGTTGCTGGAAAATCTGACTAAGCATCGGGGAGTGCTCATCCGGCGCATCGGGGCGAGTGTAAATAGCATCGATGTCAAGTTCCTTGATACGCTTTTCGATAGTCGAGAGGGCTGCTGGTAGGTTCGTTCCGTCGACTACGCACGGAACTCCCCGCTTCAAGATCCCGGCCTTCTCTCGCGTGATCTCCTCCAGGGTGTCTCCAAGCAGCGACTGGTGATCCAGACCAATTTTAGCGATGACCGATACAAGCACATTGTTCAGTATGTTCGTAGCGTCCAACCGACCACCCATGCCCACTTCAACCACACCAATGTCAACCCGTTCATGGTTAAAAATCTCGAATGCCGTGGCGGTTAATAACTCGAACTCGCTTGCCCCAATGCCCAATGTTTGGTCCCGCAACTTGATCTTTTCTTCAATCTGCCGGAATAAAGACTCTTGGACCACACTTTCACCGATGGTGATGCAGTCCCAACGGTCTATCAAGTGAGGTGAGGTAAAGCGGCCGCAGCGAACTCCACCGGAAGTCAACAAGTGAGACAAGTAAGCGCTGATCGAGCCTTTGCCATTTGTTCCAGCGATGTGGATGGCCTTCCAAGTCAAAGGCGTCTGCTGAAGGAGACGGGATATGCGACTAAGACCGAGCTCGATCATTCCTCCGATTATATGTTTTCTGGCAACTAGTCAAGGTCAATCTCATGATCAGGAGTACCTCTCTGAGAAGGACGACATCAGTGTGGTCGCTAGTTGGAAGGAGTTGAAAGGAATTGGGAAGTGCATGGCTCTTCTTTAAAAATCACTCGGCATCATCTCGCACGGCTATCTATCGGATTTCCGTTGAGATAAGAGCGGCGTTTTAAGCCGGGAAACGGGAAACTTCCTCGAACTCCGAGGCGGGCCGTACTGAATTGTACGCAGATGGGTATTGGCGCCACTACTGGCGCCACATTCCTGCCTCTCCCTCTCGAAGCGCGCCAGACAGCCTAAGGCAAATCCAGTTGCCTCCGCTTTTTACCCTTACAAGGAAAACCAAATCTCCCCGTTTCTCCATCAACACAACGCTTCGTCGCACCCTCCCCGCAATCGTCGCACCTTCGTTCTTTCAATCTCGCGACACTCTTCTCGTGGTTCTGGCGCGGTGTCTCTTCTAGAAGGTATTTTGGACACTAGTCTTCGTACAAAAAGCCTTGGGTCTCTCGTAGTCATGGGTATACCGTAAGTTTGTCCCATCCTTTGCACTTGGCCTTATTCGGGTCTTTAAGCGGTACTTATCATGTACGGTACAGCCCTCATGACTAACGTAATTGCAGTATGTACCGTGAGCCTTCGTCCACCGAGACTGCAAAGAATAATCCTGTCAAAGACCCTTGTGCCGCCGCACGTTCTGCAATTCGTCGCCAGACCACTATCCGGCGCCCTTCACGCTACAGTAGCTCCGCTTTGCGCAGCGCGACTTTGCGCTCGCCGTTTCCCCGTCCGTTAGCGGACGAGATTGAACGTGAAGCGAATGGGCTCCCGCGCCATGTACGCTCTTCTATCCCGAATTCTGGCTCCGGTGAAGATCCATTCGATCTGACCAATGGCCTGTCGGATTCCAGCGCAAGAGAAGCTGGCCAGCGCCTACTCAACGATGTTCTTCGCCACAGCCGTCCCGGCCAGAGATTGAGGATACCGCGTAACACTGTGTTAGACGACATATACTTGCGCGCAGCAGCTGGTGACTATGGGGGTGCTCGACAGGAACAAGATAACCCGCCTCCCTCCTTCACTCCTCGATTCGCCCCGGCAATTGCGTACCACAGGACCTCATCTCCTCAGGCGCCCCCCGAAGTCCGTTTGTCTCCATTTCCTCGGTCGGAAGCCTTGGGTGGAGATGTCTCGATTGGTTCGACTATTCCTCTGTTACGACGGATTGGTCAGCGGTCTATTAATCAACCAAGCCGCTCCAACTCTCAGACTGTCGTCGACGGCCTTGGAGATCGCCAGCGGAGCATAAGCCCAGATGGTGACAATGCGAACGATGCTTGGGAAACGCTCTTAACTACCATCACACCGGATACCAATCTTCCTAGCGCAGACTCTTCTTTCACATCGGCGTCTGCGGGCACAAACGCTTCAATGAACGGGACGGCACGAAGCTCGGCAACTTCTTTCGGAACACTGCCAAGCTCTATGGACTCAACTGCGGCAACTGTACAGATGGTTCTCGACCCTTATCCGGAGTTCCTCAATCCGTGTGACTATTCCACTTCAACCGACTCCGACTCCGATTCTGAGGCAGAGGCCACCCAGAACTCATTGTTTCAATACCACTATCGCCGAATACGTGAAATTAACGCCAGGAGGGATGCCAGGAGGCGTGCACGTAATGCAAATTCGACCATGAGTAACCAACCTCCGCTTCCTGCGGTATCATTAGCTATTTCCAACTCTATAGACCCGGACCTTCAACATATGCAAGCTATCTTGGACCGGCTTGCCCGTCGAGAGGATGTCCCTGATGACTTGTGGACAGCAGCTGGACTGTCTCGTACCATCGGCCACGGGGTTAGTGCAAACGACGGGACCAACAATACTGATACAGTTGATGGGCCGTCCAGACAGCAGCAGTGAAGGTCTTATATACTTTCTTTCTGATTCTGTGTTAATTATTGAGCCTTTCATCTCTTCCATTTTTGTGAGGGACAGTGATGTTGATGTAAATGGGTTAAGCGGGAAGGATATCACGTTTGGCGTTCTTGGTGTCTTTCAAAATACATGGTTTGTGGGTTGCCCTACGGTGGCTGGAAGCACTTATAATGGGATGATCATTTGTTTATTCCCCTATATCTGTTCGGGTTACGTTTATTTTATTTTATTTTATTTATTTATTTTTCTTTTTGAAGTTTTGCAGCCTTTTGTTTCTTGGGGTCAAGATGGAAGCATATCTACGGACAACTTACGATGGACGTTTGTCTAGGATTTTTGTCGTCTTTGACATTCTGCATACATGGTACATAACCTGCATTTCCAGGTTGTACAGCTTCAGTTAGAAGTAATTGAACAGTGGGCAGCGCCGAGGATCGCATGAACTAGAATCTGGTAAACCGGTTGTCTTAAGATGTAGAGGGTGCCTATAGGCAGTTTGACAAAGGGTATTGTTTTGTACCTGAGATAAACATGATACTGGATGTGGTAGTGGTACCTGTTCACGTACCTGTTGTAACCTTGTGACTCCGGGATGGGGAAAGCGACCCCTGTGACGTAGGGCCGGTATGTGCGTAAGTTACCTATGATGCTTCTCCGTACAGATCGCAAAACCCCACTCCCATGACAAGCCCCGCCGACTGCCTCTATTATCTCAATGGACCACGGTGCTTTTCTTTGTCCATCACGTCAACTAGGATCGACGTTTTGCGTTGGATTATTCACACAGTGATCCCAAAAAATACCTTTGAAGGCCCTGGATTTGTTTTGAATGATTTAGCCTCCTCGTTATTTTGCGTCTTTGAAGTACTTTGCAACGTTTATCTGCATGAGACACGACCCGGGGTATTTGGATTGATTTCTATATTACTAGCATCCTCCTTTACCCCCCAAATATACTCTGGATATATAGATATAAGGGGCAATTATGGATATCCAGGTAGACCGGTTAGTCGATAAGATCTGGGGTAAGTCGCTCGGCATGCCGCATATTGCACCGCAAGCACGTCTAGCCTTGAGCTTTCCAAGACGAAAAAAAAATTTCATACACCGATAGATTACTAATGGCTTTTCTTAAGGTAAAACCCAATCTACGCCAGATGATTCCCGGTTGATGATAGCAGTGAGTGGCATACCGGGATCCGGAAAGACAGCACTCGCCAGCATGATGGCAAACCGCATCAACCAACTCTACGCGGCACAGCATCTCAATTCACCGCCTATCGCGACTGCTATCCCTATGGATGGGTATCATCTTACGCGGGCGCAACTCGCTCAAATGCCCGACCCGGTGTATGCTGCTGCACGACGGGGTGCAGCTTTCACCTTTGACGGGGAGAAGTTTTTGAAACTAGTCCAGGCTCTGCGGGAGCAGTTGACGCCGGAGACCCAAAGCTTGTACGCGCCAAGCTTTGATCATGCAGTCAAAGATCCTGTCGACGATGATATTGCCATCCCCGCCACCTGCAGGGTTATTTTCTTCGAGGGGAATTACCTAAGTTTAAATAAAGAGCCATGGAATAAGGCGGCACAGCTGATGGATGAGCTTTGGTTTGTGGATGTTGAATTCGAAACAGCTCGAAAGAGGTTGGTTCGGAGGCACGTCAAGGCGGGTATCGCGAAGGATGAAGCCGAGGCAGATAAGCGAGCGACAGAAAATGACCTTGTGAATGGCCGGGAAATCGTGGACTATAGGTTGCCCGTCCAGGAGATAATTACAAGTCATTATGACCCTAACTGGGACCGGTGACTGACAGGTCTTGGTGGATTTTCGGTGCGGGTATGAGGAATAGATGGTTGATCGCAGCATGACACATCGTAGAGCGTGCCTTTTTGTTTTGGTTTCTTATAGAAAACCTCATAGAACGGGGATAGGGAGCGTTACATAACAGTAGGTATACTATATTTAGACGCATGGGGAGTCTGGCCACTTATGTATTAGTTTAGCTTATTGCAAGCTGTTGGATAAATTTAGGATAATAAAAGGACTGAGACAATGTTACTTGATACCTGACTTGGCATTGATAACCCATCATTTTAACCTAAAAGGTGCAGAATGTATTCACCACAGGCTGTCTTTTAGGGTATTTGCAATTGACACACAGTTACAGGACCGGTTTCTTAATGTTTTACTTGCAGCATTGAATTTGCACCGAATCTTTAGGTACGACTTACTTGGTAAGAGACCTGATCGGTATTAATGTTCTAGACTTGGGCTTTTAATTAATACAGAGGGAAGGGGTTTTGAGATTACTGAGTACTGCCCTGTACATGTGTTACAAACGGATGGCACGACTGCCGGGAAGCTCCACCAATTGAGTCCCGATACTTTACCACAAAAGCAATAGAAGGGCCCACTTAAATAGATAGTTCCGTACAGTAAAATTTGCAAGGGAAACTGGTTGGAAATGAGAACCACCCCAGACATGATCTCAGGGCCAGGAAAGGATCGGCAGGGTCGATGCCTGATTGGGTGGGACAGGTCCCCTCTTCACTTTCTCTCCTTCTTCCATTAAATTTCCATTCCGCTGCTCCAAACTCAAGATCATCTATCATTCTTTCCATCGCTTGTCTGTCACTCTTTATCGCAAATTGTCACTCCTTTCTCTCACCCAGTCCGTTCTTTAGCATCAAACTTGTTTTCGTCAGTCTTTTCTTACACAGCACCCCGAACTCACCAATCCAAATTACCACCCGTACCCCTAAACGTCCGTCCATCATGTTGTTCGCCAAGTCTGCTCTTGTCTTGTCCTTTTTGGCCCTCGGCAACATTGCCGCCGCTGCAGTCCCTAGGGCTTGCCTTCTTGAGGTTATCGGGTATGCTTATACTAAAAACAGAAAAAATGCGACCTTGGGAATAGCTTGGTTTCTGACAACTCGATTAGCAACGAGCCAAAGCCCGGTGATTTCAAAGCCGTCTGTGTTGATAAAGTGCAGACTAAAATCGAGAGTGTGTGCAGCGATGATGACAAGAAGGACGCTCTGAAGCAGTTCGCTGACACCTGCTCCTCTGCTGGACACAAAATCGGTATGTACATGCTAGACTGCTGGTACCGAGGACGTGACTTGAAGTGCGCTAACATCGCTCTCCCAGTCGTCAACACCTCAACCTCCTCGACTGCCTCTTCCACCGGTACTTCCACCGCCGATTCCAAGTCAAGCAGCTCCGGCTTTGTCACTGCTACCGCTACCAGCACTTCCGGCTCCGGCTCCAGTGCTGGAGTTAACCCTACCTCCGGCTCTGATTCTGGCTCTAACTCTGGCTCCGGCTCCGGCTCTGCGACTTCTTCTGCCGGCGTACCTCTTCATACCAATGCTGGCTCGTCTGACAGGCATATTCCCGCTGCTGCCTTTGCTGCGGTTGTCTTCGTCGGCTTCGCCGCTACGCTGTAAGGGTGATCAACCTTCGAATCGTTCTACTCAGCTGCGCAGTGTGTATCGGGTATCTGGGTGGAATGACTTAATTCCATTCTTGTTCTATTCTTTGTACCAATCGTATATTGAGACCAATCTCAGTCATGTAAGGGTGCGTTGCAATAACTAGAAGGAGGCCGTATGCTCCTTCCTGGTAGATAGTAAGGAAATCAACCTTGTAACTATCCTGTGATCCTTGATCTAAGTCCAGACTTCTGGATGCGCCTAAACTAATTGATAGGCAATAGACCTGACGTCAGATATAAAGCTGAAAGGAGTATAGAGCAGCGTGTTTACCCATAGATTCATACCCTAGCGAGATCGGAGGTTCGTCAATCGCGTGGCGTGACGAAAGCATCAGCATCACGTGAGTTGGTGGGTTCTTCGGGGTTCGATGCTTAAGTAAGGGAGACCCATTTACTTGGTCCGAACACGAAAATTCGCGTTGATATCCACCGTCAACGCGTTGTTGGTCCCGGCAGCATCAAATATCTGCTGGACTCTCTGCCCCTCCAACTTCTTTTCTCATTCTCATCCCCTCTTCACTTCAGTCCTCAGGGCTTCCCTTATCATCTTCAAACGACTTTGCCTTTGCTTTTTCTTCATTCCAGAGCCTTAGTACTTCATCCGTTCAGTAATACTATTATACCCTGTTTCTTATCATCTTCACGTATCTTCCGAGCTCTCCCCTCTACACGTCAAAATGTTTGTCTACAAGAGAGGTATGCATTGATCTCCTTTAGTTCTTTCTAAGTTCGGACCTAGACCTGTATTCTGCTACCAAATGGGACCTTTGTCGTGTTTCGTCCGAAACCTTGCCACCGACTTGGACACCTGCTAACGAACCGTGATTATTAGACGGACGCAAAGAACGCGTGCAGTTCGACAAAATTACTGCTCGTGTGTCGAGGCTATGTTATGGTCTTGACCCTGAGCATGTTGACGCTGCTGCTATCACCCAGAAGGTCATTTCTGGTGTTTATCAGGGTGTCACCACTGTTGAACTTGACAACCTGGTATGGCTCCGCAGCTCCACAGATAAACCGACGCAATATACTGATGGGTTTGTGTAGGCTGCTGAGACTGCGGCATACATGACCACCACACATCCAGACTACGCCATTCTTGCTGCTCGTATAGCTGTTTCGAACCTTCACAAGCAAACGAAGAAGCAGTTCTCCCTGGTTATCTCAGACCTATACCACTATATCAACCCAAAAAATAAGAAGCCTGCCCCAATGATATCAAAGGAAACGTACGAGATTATCATGAAACATGCCGACGAACTCAACTCAGCTATTGTGTATGACCGTGATTTTAACTACAACTTTTTCGGCTTCAAGACCCTTGAGCGGTCATACTTGCTGCGGATCGATGGAAAGGTTGCTGAACGCCCTCAGCACCTTTTGATGCGTGTCGCTGTTGGTATTCACGGTAATGACATTGAGAAGGCTATCGAGACCTATAACTTGATGTCTCAGAAGTATTTCACCCATGCCTCTCCGACTTTGTTCAATGCCGGTACCCCTCAGCCTCAGCTTGCTTCATGCTTCCTTGTCGATATGAAGGAGGATAGCATCGAAGGTATTTATGACACGCTCAAGACTTGTGCATTGATCTCTAAGACCGCTGGTGGAATTGGCCTGAATGTGCACCGCATTCGTGCTACCGGCTCTTACATTGGTGGTACCAACGGTTCCTCCAATGGTATTGTTCCTATGCTTCGGGTGTTCAACAACACTGCCAGATATGTTGACCAGGGAGGAAACAAGCGTCCAGGTGCTTTTGCCATCTATTTGGAACCTTGGCACGCCGATGTTTTCGAATTCCTTGATCTCCGCAAGAACCACGGTAAGGAGGAAGTGAGAGCTCGTGATCTCTTCTATGCTCTCTGGACTCCGGACTTGTTCATGAAGCGAGTTGAAGCCAACGGCGAGTGGACTCTCTTCTGTCCTAACGAGGCCCCTGGCTTGGCCGATGTTTATGGTGACGAATTCGAGGCGCTCTATGAAAGGTTAGACACACTCCCCTCCAATTCCAAAGCAGAAGCCCGTACTGACAAGAGAGTAGATACGAAAAGGAGGGCCGTGGCCGCAAGACCATCAAGGCCCAGAAGCTCTGGTATGCCATTTTGGAGGCTCAAACCGAGACTGGAAATCCTTTCATGCTGTACAAGGATGCCTGTAACAAAAAGAGTAACCAGAAGAACCTGGGAACAATCCGCAGCTCCAACCTCTGTACTGAAATCATTGAATATACTGCTCCGGATGAGGTTGCTGTTTGCAACCTTGCCTCTCTTGCCCTTCCCACCTTCGTTGATGCTGCCCGGGGTGAGTATGACTTTGGCAAGCTCCACGAAGTCGTGCAGGTGCTGGTTCGTAACCTGAACAAGATCATCGATATCAACTACTACCCCGTCCCTGAGGCCAAGAACAGCAACATGCGTCACCGCCCCATTGCTCTCGGTGTCAATGGTTTGGCTGATGCCTTCCTTGCCCTGCGTTTGCCATTCGACTCGCCTGAGGCGAAGCAGCTGAACACTCAAATCTTCGAGACCATCTACCACGGAGCTTTGACTGCTTCATCTGACTTGGCCAAGGACTTTGGAACGTATGAGTCGTATGAAGGCTCTCCCGTCTCCCAGGGAATCCTTCAATACGACATGTGGGACCGCACCCCCACTGATCTCTGGGACTGGGACGCTCTCAAGGCAAAGATCGCGCAGACTGGCGTGCGCAACAGCTTGCTAGTCGCACCTATGCCGACCGCAAGCACCAGTCAGATCTTAGGTTTCAACGAGTGTTTCGAGCCTTACACCTCCAACATCTACTCCCGCCGTGTTCTTGCGGGTGAGTTCCAGGTCGTCAACCCTTGGCTTCTCAAGGACTTGGTCGACCTTGGTCTGTGGTCGGACAACATGAAGAACCGTATCATTGCCGAGGGTGGTTCCGTCCAGAACATCCCTAACATCCCTGCGGACATCAAGGCTCTCTACAAGACGGTGTGGGAGATCTCCCAGCGTTCGATCTTGCAGATGGCGGCAGACCGTGGTGCCTACATTGACCAGTCCCAGTCGCTTAATATCCACCTCAAGGAGCCGACTATGGGTAAGATCACCAGCATGCACTTCGCTGGCTGGAAGATGGGCCTGAAGACCGGCATGTACTACCTGCGTACCATGGCCGCTTCGGCTCCCATCCAGTTCACCGTGGACCAGGAGGCCCTCAAGGTTGCTGATACCAACGTCGCTCGGGCCAATGCTTCTTTCCGGAAGCGGGCCGTGGGTGCTGCATCCAACACATACTCCGCTGTTCCTCGCTCCCCCACCAGCGAGACCAACGGACAGGCCAATGGCCCTGTTGAGCCCAGCCTACGTGTGGAAGAGGCCGCCAACGGCGACTCTCAGAGCGAGGATGAGCAGAAGACGAGCGAGGAGCGCGAGAATGACATCTATTCTCAGCAGGTTCTCCAATGCAGCATCGAGAACAAGGAAGCCTGCGTGATGTGCCAAGGTTGAACATATTCTATATAATGATTGGGTTTGCAAACGGCGTGCGGTTCTGGATCTGATGTTTTGTTTGTGCGTATTGATATCATGAGTTTGATGGATACTGGGTTTTGATTTTTCTTCTACTGTTTATTTCGTGGTTTTGCTGTTCTTCTACGAGTTGTCTGACATGCATGTACTCCAAAAAACCTTGACTGGTTTGTGTCTTTCTATTTTCAAACGTCCTGGGACGGTCCTAATGGCAAAATGTGACTTAGAATGGTTAGGAATCTAACGTTTGTGCTTTATTCATGGAGAGGTTTGTGGCATGCACTCGGGAACCGATGGGGGGCCGTGTAGGAGTAGGAGATATCCATCGCCTAGCTCCCCAGAGCTTGAGGTGACTTGCGTAGTCGAGGTACTGTTACATTCTGAGCCGTGAATGGCTTCCCGTCCCGCCATCACTGGGGGAAGGCCGAATGAGCAGGACCATCCAGTGTCACCTGCGACAAAGGATCTCCCGTGGTGAAACACGGCCGGCGTTGTCTGGATATAAAAGATCATGGCAGTATAATAATCTCTTTTCGTGAGGAATATGACAAACCACGATCTGCAATTTCCAGCTACTACTGTGAACTGGGCTGCCAGTTGCCCTCCTACCAAACAACCTGCAGGTAATCACGACGCCGCCATGCGCACTACAATGGGGAGACCCATATTAAACAAGAGATGAAACGGTATTGTCCACAACAGGGTGTACGTAAACTTGGGCGCCATGACCGTCCAAGTAAACGTCTCATCCCGAAGCAAGAAGCATGCGACCATCACGCAAAGAAGGCCATAAGCCACAAAGGCACTCCGGAGCCCCATGTGCTCGGTAAAGCCACTGCCATGGTTCCCTTTACCTTTGACGGTGGCCATTCTGGTGCCAAGTAGTCGCAAGCCGTTGCAACTCCACCAAATCGGACCGGCGTAGTTGCTGCAGAAAGTATGCACGGGACTCAGGAGCCAGTGGTGGGCGTTCAGACCGTTGAACCCGTCTGTATATTTAAGCGTAGCAATGGAGTTGGTATTTCCAATGGCAAAAAATGCGCTTTGGCCGAACAGGACTACAGATACACAAATCTGAAATGCACTGAGAGTCGCTGGGAATGACACTGTACGTATGACAAGATAAGCACATATTCTCGTCGTCATTAGTTTATGCGGAATTGTAACACTCACAAAGTGACTCGAGTTGCAGCCTGTAGACGAGAAACAACGGTATATTTACCGGGGTGGATTGGATGATTAAATAGACATTCAGGATTTCGAGAAGACAAGTGGTAACGTCTATAGTAGCGATGTTGCGAGGGGGACTGATATCGCCTTTCTTCATCGACACCGGTTTCTTGGCCCTGAGACGCAAAGGAAGGTAGATGAACCCGCCAAGTAAGCAGAGAAAAACTGACCGGGCCACTAAAGGGGGTTCTAGCCGCTGAAGAAAGCTTTGCAGCCACCTCGGCGCGCAGTTCATCTGGTCCGGGGCGTTTCTAATCGCAGAAGCTAGCTCGAAAGTCAAGGCAGCAAGCGATATCACTCCATGAGCTAGCGCAGTACAGAAAACCTCGGCCGACGAAGCGTTTAATATCTTCTTGAGTTGCATAGCGAATTTGACTGATGTCGCAAGGAAGGTGGCTGCAAGCAAGACCTGAAGATAACAAGGATGTCTGCTGAGAAAATCTTGAACGTCGTATACGTCTCCAGGCTTTGCTTTGGGACTATGTACCCAGGACTGCGAAAGTAATTGCAATAAGAAGGGCAATAACTGGACAAAATTAGGTGCGCGAGAGTGTCGGCTGGCGATGAATACTAGGTAGCCTATCCACAGGGTAGAGGCCCAGAACCAGAAGTGATGCTCGCTCTCCACAATAGACTGGGACATCATTGAGAGCCCATAGATAGTGTAGAATAGATTGAATGTGAAAAAGTTCCAGTTAAGCAAACTCAATGAGTCACAAGCATAACAAGAGAGCAAAAGCGCAATAAATGCAGTTAGAATGCCGCAAAGAAGAAGGGAGGCTCGAATGGTTCCTCCTGTGGCGGTCTCAATGACTTTCTGGATGCGATTGCCAACCTAGAAATATGTGTTCACCGGGCCCATCAGTTTTGCGTCTTGTAAATCGCGGTTTATTTTGACGGGTGGGATTTTACCTCATAGAGATCTGCTAGGAATTGCTTGTCGGGATCTTGCTGGAAAAGATTATCCCAGGAACCGCGCGGCCCAAACCCTTCGGGGGAGCAGGCCCCTTCAGGAATCATGTCAGACATATCGGCGATACAGTCGTTTGTGCAAAGTAAAGCCCGGAGATGCTTAATATTGCCAAGGATTAACTGAACCCGATCCACCATATCCTCCCAAAAAGGTAGAAGCCCTGGAATGAACATCCCAATACTGTCATTAGGTATGGGAATCCCCAGAAGCCCCGCAATAGTAGGTACAAGATCAACTTGTCTGATGCCCGTATAGTAGTCAAACATACCCCCACTGGGTGTTGTAGGAGATTCGTAGCCGTGATTGATGGACTTCATGTGCGGTGATATGAACATCATTGCGGCCGATATTTCAGGGTCAGACCCGCCACCATGGCCTCCTAGCTGATCCATGCCGTGATCACCACCAACTATAAGGAGGGTTGAGTTTAGATGGGCCTCTTGTTCCAGGCTTGTATATATTTTCTGAACAAGATCATCCATTTGCTTTTGCTTAGACGCCATAAGGTGGCTGTCAGCACCGCCCATGTGCCCAATATGATCGATCCCAGGAAGATGAAGGACCATGGCGCTCCAGTCATCACGATGAAGTTCATCCAAGGCAGAGGCGGTGATATTTATATCAAGGGAATGAAAGTCCTATACACCCTTCAGTTTCTAAAGTAACCAGGCCCGCCTCGGCTTGATATCATTGGGAAAGAATTACGTCGTATCTAGGGACTTACTGGAACGAACAGTGGTGGGTGGAAATGGCCCCGATCCCAGAGATCAGGAAACAGTTGTGCCCACGTATCATCACCGTAAAAGAGTAATTTGCCCTTTCCCGCAGCTTTAAGACGTGCCAGCCATGTGTCCCTCCTGTCAGGTCTACCAGGGCCATCATCTGCATTATTAAACACATCAAGAAAACTGGAGGCTGAGCCAATCGTCATAGCCATGACACAAGATCTTGTCAGACTAGGCGAGCCGGTTTTCACTGTGAACGGCATGGCGGCACCCAGGCGGATCAAACTTGAATGAGTTAGCCAATATAAGGGCTTGGGCTGGACATGTCGACGAATGCGTACTTCTGTGTAAATTCAAAGTTTGAATCGGGGCCATAGACAAAATCACTGCCAGGGATTTAACATGGGTCTCAGAGGTTGTCGTTGGTGCACGTTTCTAAATACCTTCGCAGTGCATCGACTATCATGAAGACCACTTTCTGGAAAGGTGCGACTTCGGATATCGCTCCATCATCTCCCAAGACTGCACTACCTGATGAGGGTGGTATGGGTCGAAATAGCCCTGCGGCGAATACAATGGTTGATACGAGAATGAAGGCATTTGAGAGGAGAAGAAGAGCTGTGCGGAAGTGCCCCATTGTACCGGGCTATCTCCCCAATGATAAAATGAGAGACTGAAGGGCTCGCGGCGCCGGAAGATTCATATGTGTTTTATTGTTAGTTGGCGTGGTTGAGAAGGCGATACATGGAGAGTGGCAGTTATCCATGATACGGATCTACCGCCCATACATGGAGACCAATTGTCCCAATGTGATCAACTCTCAATGAAGAAAATGAGCAAAACTTCGATGAGGTAATTAGAAGGGGCGATCAGTAGTAAAGGGTAAAAACCTTGCATACAGCGCTCGGACACACCCAGCTGGGGGATTGGTATTGTGGCTTATCTAGGGGTGAAGTAACTTTGGAATTATGATATGTCTTCCACCTTACGCAAAGCACCCGCATACGTATATGAAAATTCTTTCTTCGATGGCTTGATCCAGTGGAATGCTCAAACTAGGGGGCGGGGAGAATTGTGACCTATCCGAGGCTAGAGAAAAAAGGATGTTTATGGTGAGCCGAGGACATTACACTGGTACCATGATGATGTGCCTCTGGAAGAACCCACCTGTAGTCTAAAACGTCAGAATCGAAGGTGAATGAGGAGGATGGCGTTGGAAAACAACCCAAGGGATGTATCTGAGTGTACAAAAGCATATATTGACATTGTCAAGTAACCTGCGAACTCATACTGTCAAGCCCCAGATCCTTCCTCTTGAGACACCTAAGCGTAGATATGATCAATGCCGGAGAGAGAGAGAGAGGCCCTATTGCAAACCAGTTGCATTACTCTTCCTTTATAGAAGACGATGGACATCTTCTGGTCCATATCGAATCACTTCTTCTAATCTCCAGGTAGAAGGCACAGCTTTTCCACCCGTCGGTTTGGCCTGAGGACGTAGTCGACCAGGAAGACCACGGGAGAGCTTGAGCGTCAAAATATTGCCAATCTCGTTACAGGCCGTCAAGACCCTATTCAGATCCTCTAGATTATGTGCAGCAGACACGCAGAAACGAACGCGACACTGCCCAAGTGGAACGGCAGGATACGGAACGACGACAACCGAGATCCCACATTTCAGCATCATTCGTGAGAATGCGGTCATCTTTCCCGGGTTATAGAGAATCAATGGAATTACCGGGGAATCGTCATGGCCATAGACTATAAATCCCAGCCTCTTCAAACCTAAGCGAAGGTAATAGGCATTGAAAGCTAAGCGCTGTAGTCGCTCCTCCCCCTGACCTGGTACCAGCTCTCCGGTTATAATTCGAAGAGCAGCTGATATCTGTGCTAACATTGCTGGGGCGATTGCTTCACCGTATACCACGCCTGCATTCACAGCTTGCAACTTGTTCACGATGCCCCGATCCGCTGCAATGTAGCCTCCGATAGCTCCGAATGATTTGGTCAGGGTGCCCATCATAATATCTACTTCTTTCGTGTCAATGCCAAAGTAGTCACAGACTCCACGACCATGGGGACCAATTGCCCCGATAGAATGTGCTTCGTCCATGAAAAGGTAAAACTTATAACGATGCTTCAACTCAATGATGGCGGGAAGGTTGCAAAAGGTTCCCTCCATGGAATACATCCCTTCAACAACAACCAAGATCTTGTCCCACGGACGGTAGCCGATAGATGTCGGCTGGCCTTGGGAGATGGCCTGTCGGAGCCTTCTCTCTAAGGCCTTCATATCGTTGTGTTTAAATGCAACGATCGATGCACCAGAAAGGCGAGCACCAAATCGCAGCGAGGAGTGATTGAGCTCATCCGAGATGATCAAAGAGCCTCGGCCCACCAATGCTGGGAGGATGGTCGCGTTGGTGCCGAACCCAGCTGAGAAAACCATTGCCGCATCCTTGTGGACGAAATCGGCCACCAGCCGTTCAACCTCGACATGGAGGTCAAGGCTTCCCACTTCTGCCCGCGTGCTACTGGCGCTGATGCCATACGTGCGAATCGCCTCTTCGGCCCTGTCCGCGCAGGGCCCCTCGGACTGAGCGAAACCAAGATAGTTGTAGGAGCTGAGGTTTAGTGTCTGGGTGGTTGTGCCGGTGAAATGGAAGGTTCGATTATGGTCACTTGTTTCTCGGTCAATCAGAGTGATGTACCGTCCAGGAACACCTGTTGTGGGACGATCAAGACAATCAGCTAGTCTCACTTTCATTCGTCGTGTATAGACACTCTCTCCGGCGGTAAACCACGGCGCGTATCCATTCCACGGCCTTAGATGACGATAGTGTTTCTCACGAAAGTAACGGCCAAAAATGTCGCGGATGGTACCGATGATATGGATAACCATGTAACTTAGATATGTTGTGATGATATAGAAATATGGAGGTTGTTCAACAATTGGGTCGCTCCAGAGCCGAGCGGTATGGTGACTCGAATACCGGTGGCTGGCATGACTGATGGGACCAAATTGCGTGTGCTGCTTGACCTGAGGATGCTCCTGATTGTCATACCACGTGGGTTTCCAATGATCCATAGTGCGCTGCTGGCTCAAAGACACGAACACGTTCTAATGAACGAAATATATAATCGTGCAAAAGAGGGAAACTCGAGGCAATCTGCAGAATCGGTTGAAATTTGTATCCATCCTCGATAGATCACATACTCATGCAGCCTTCTGAATCATGACTATGTCGAATAGGGAAGCCCCCTTGCTTGATGATCTTTTTAAAATTCATAATCCAAGCACAACCTGCGCCTGAATCGGCTCCTACGTCCTCCCTCAATCCCAAACCACTACAATGACCGATTCTCCAAGCGATCTGACAGGTGGCTGCCATCCCCTGATAGATGGATACAACACGCCGTATGGCTATCTACCTACATTTGCGCCAGGTGCAGCATTCTGCGTATTGTTCGGCCTCTCAGCAGGCATTCATATGGTACAGGCAATATGGAAACGAACTTGGTGGACACTGCTCTTGACAGTGGGTTGTATCGGTAGGTGTGGGACTAACTCTAGGGGAAGCAATCCTACTTGACTTGGCTAACCCTGTATATAACTATAGCTGAGGTTTTGGGATGGGCTGCTCGTATCTGGTCAACTCAATGCCCCTACAATTTGAATGCATTTCTCATGCAATTCTCAACTCTCATCATCGGTAAGCAATGTCACTCCCGATACAAAACATATCAAAAAATAACAAGAACACATTCAGCTCCCACATTCTTTAGCGCTGCAATTTATATTTTCCTCGGATGTTTCGTGCGCATCGTGGGACGGGCCTCCTCATATCTTGGCCCCAAATCCTATCTATGGACATTTGGTATCTGCGACATTATTTCCATCGTCATCCAAGGGGTAGGTGGCGGGATCGCCTCTGCGGATTCAAAAAAGATCGATGGTAATCTCGACAATGGGTCTCATATTATGCTAGCGGGGGTAGTCTTCCAGTTGTTCTCCATGGCAATATTCATGATATGCGCATGCGATGTCTTCTATCGGGTTTATTGCCACGACTTACCCGTGCCTAGCGGATCAGCCAACCTCTGGCTTGGAGTGTTGGTATCTACTACAACTTGCATCTTTATTCGGTGTATTTACCGCACAGTGGAGCTGGGCCAGGGACCGGGAGGGTATCTTCTCCTACACGAGAGCTATCTGATCTCCTTTGATGCAGTAATGATGGTTCTCCTGGTGGCCATTTTTGCCATCTTCCATCCGGGCTGGCTCATATCGAAGAAGGGATTTATACCTCTCTGTGAGGTTCAGCTATTGAATAGGGAAAGCAGGTCGTGATAGCAGTAGCGAAGTACTAATTAGACATTTGTCTCTTGGAAAGGTATTTTTTTCTTTTTGATTTGACAGAAAAAAAAAATGAAATGAAAACAAAAATGAAATTGAAAATGAAAATGAAAATACACCCTCTCCCCATATAGCCTGGTCAAGCTAATTCTTGTGGCGCCGCTGGGTTGCCATTTAGTCTTTCAGATGTATCATAAATATTGGAAAAGGTTATGCAGACCATATTTCTTTGGGGAGCTGAAATTCCACATCACCAGTCTGTTCTCAAGTCTTCCAATCTAGTAAAGCTTATCAGCCCTGTTCGCCCTTAAAAAACAAAAGTTAGAGCAAGGGATACATATTGGTATGTCATTAGACCCCTTAACGTGCTTTTCTTTTGGAAGGCTCACCCATTGTCGATGTTTATCCCGTTCTCTGTGCGGCTCTACTCAGGAGAGCGAGCCTGCCGATTATTGAATCCGATCCAGTCGAATATTTGCGTCAGGACAAATCGCGATGGTGTTCATCAAAGATAAAGTAAGTCTGCGAGAGCTCATTGCCTCAAACCAGCTGGGTAAGTCAATCTCCAGCACGAGGAATAAGATGAGTTTGGTGACGATTACCTGCTAGCGTGCTCTGTCTTGGTCCTCACCACTCATATATTTGGCGATATGAATGGCTTCATTACAGTCATCCGATCTCCATATTTGTCGTGGGTATCTGGCCCAGTCGCCGTACAATCCCGTCATATACTAGCCGATTGGGAGTTCTTATTCCTGTTCTGCTTTCTTTTTACGTTTGCCCGCTCTGTCGTAGCCGTTCAAATCCTCCAACCGGCGCTGCGATATGTGGGGTTCGATGCCCAAGACTCCTCTCATCTGGCGGCCCTAGGGTGGAAAATACTATCCCGTGGCGTCCTGATGGTGTATGCCATGGTGGGTTGTAAATCTGAACCCAATAGTATTCCATGTCAAATGATTAATCTATTCTATGTAGGGCCTTTGGTACGAAAGCTCTGATCGTTTGAATCCTCAGTGGCTCTTTGACAACTGGCCGCTACACTCAATCTCTGAGTCAATGAAATATTTATTCCTGCTGCGCCTTGCATTCTATATCCATCAGTGTCTGATCATGGTTGTTGAGCCCATACGAAGTGACTTCACCTCGAAATTCCTCCATCATATTCTCACCTGTGCGGTGGTTATTGCCTGTTGCAATAGCCGGGCTTACTCCTTATTGTACATCATTCTCCTGACCGCTGATCTTGCAGATATCCTCCTAGCCGTAGGTGGAAACCAGACTGTCAGTATCACCAAGGATCATGTGCTAATAGAGTTGCTAGTTTGTTCAAATCCTAAAATGTCTGAACTATGAGAAGAGCCTCCGGCTGTCCCTACTGGGCTTCATTTTTATCTGGATATTTACACGGCATATAATGTTCTTATATTTCCACTGGGTGCTTCACCATGCTCTACCTCTGGAGGGAGGCTGCCAAGTCGTGATTACTGGGGGTATGATGCTCAATCCTGATGATCCAAAGTGGGAGCAAATCTCTCCCCAGACACAGCAAAACCGAAGCACGATATGCCTATCGCAGGGCGTCAAACTGTCCTTGTCTGGTATCTCAATTGTTTTGCAGTTGTTGTTCTTGATGTGGACTGTCGAATTTGTTCAAATTGCGGTGTACATGCATCGCAGATGTGTCTCGAAGTGTGAGGAGAATGATACCGAAAGGAAAAGGCAGTAGGCGAGTACGAGCGGCGACACAATATGGATGTCATTTGACACTCTCTCTGAAGATCCCTGTTGAAATATGTAATGTTCGAAATTCCTCGCGTATGTGCAGCTTCATTCTTGCCATGGCGGACATACTCTCGCATTCCTTTCTCATGTGAGGGGCCAAACCACGCTATCACTAGCAAGATTCGAGGCTCAATCCTCCGAAATGCACTGATAACGTACGCCACTTCTGTTGCACAACAAAACCAATGTATTCTGTAATGATCTTGCCTGCGTGTATAGAAGTAGAGAAGATTTGAAATCATTAGAGGTGTCACTCTGCAGATACTCTGTGTTGAATCCTGCTGTCGCTTCATATGGATTGACTTTCTTGGGTTGGTGTTTTGAATGCAAAAAGCAATCTCAGTAAATGGCGATCACATCCAAACTTCTAGGGCAGAATATGATGTGTCATGTCTCCTAATATCGGGTTTCATTGTCACCCTTACATGTATATAAGCTATGTGTGAAAGTCAAACACGGCGTGGCTTTTGCTCCTGCTCAAGGTATCGCCCCTGGTTCATGCTCTCTGAGCAGTATAAACCTTGCAGCTTCTTTCCACAAGCGTGTGCGTACAAATCTTCCGAATTTCTGTCTTTCTTTCTTTCTTTCTTTCTTCCTTTTCAATTTTTGGTTTAGTTTCTTATTATATCTATAGCATTTGTGGATTCTGATTTCCGATTACGTATCTGGGGTTTCATGCCTACTAAAATCTCCAACTTCATTACTTCAATGCCCAAACTAACAATATGTATCTCAATACTAATATCGATTCTCATTACGCAAAGCTCGCAGTCGGAAGTGCACTTTCGGGGTTTTCCTCTTAATATTGCACCAGCTATGCCGCCGGCTGCTTCTCCCTAAGCCGATTACCAACATTCCATACAATGTCGCAGCTTCCCAAAAGCTGCTTGGTGATCTCCCCGAGCTTAAAGATGAAATGGATCGAACCGGCGATATGAGGTCGTGGCTTTTGCAGCAGACAATCAAATTACAATCTCCTCTCATCCAACTATTTCTCGATCCCTTTAGCAAACCAATTCTCATTCTCAGCGACCCGCAAGAGGCACTGGACATTCTCCTCTACCGCAATCGAGACTTTGATCGCGCCCCGATGCTTTATGATATCTTCTCAGGCTTAGCCCCTACCCATCATATCGGCATGAAGACCGGACCGGAGTGGAGAAGGCATCGTGATTTGATCCAGCATTTGGTCACCCAGCCGTTTCTTCAGGACACAGCAGGGCCTGCAATCCATGCGTCTGCCTCCCGTCTGGTCAGGCTTTGGAGGGCCAAGGCGAGACTAGCCAAAGGTGCGGCATTCGCAGCTAAAAGAGATTTTCAATACATGATTATCGATGCCTTGATAGAGATTTGTTTCGGGAAGGACTTCCCCAACAATGGAGTCTCGTCTCAAATCGACCTTCTCGAAGCAGACCACACCCGAGCTCCCGATGTCAAACCTCAAACACCGATCACCTTTCCCGAGGCAAATCCTCATGAATTCATCTGTGCCCATGAGAAGATTACCGAGGGCATTGAGCATTGCGGAGGGTCTGTATATCCCCGACAAATGTGGTGGGTGATGTCCAAGCTACCTCGTCTGGCCAATGCCCTCCGCATAAAACGCAGAGTGACCAGAGAGCGCTTAAGAACGGCAGCCGCAACCATCGCGCAGAAGATGCCCTTGGCAGATAGCTCTGGGGCATGGTCGTCCGCAGAGTTCATGGCTCACTACGAGAACAAGCTGTCGCAGCAGGAATGTCGACAGCCAGAATACATTTCCCCTCCGATGGAAGATGAAGTATGTAGTATCTACAATCTTTTTTTTTACCCCTTCCAATCATATACTTATATATAACTGGTTGACTTTAGCTCTATGGATTTCTTTTCGCCGGGTCACATACCAATATCCTAACTCTAGCATGGGCGATAAAGATCGTCGCTGATAATCCCGTATCACAAAGTCGACTGCGGGACTCACTACGTGCTGGCTTCCCCGAAGCCGTGCTGGAAAACCGTGCCCCTAGTCCCTCCGAGATGACCTCTAGACAAATACCATATCTAAATGCGACTGTGGAGGAAATCCTGCGTATTTCTCCCGCCACCCTCCTAGTTGACCGGGTAGCGATTCGCGATACAGAACTTCTGGGGTACCATGTCCCGAAAGGAACATGCATCTGGACAATCCCAGCCGGCGCAGGATTCACCTCCCCAGCCCACCATATCGGCGAGGAGAAGCGCAATGCTTCCTCACGTTCCAACGCCAAACACAGCCGACGCTCTGCGTGGTCCGGGGATGATATTGCCCAGTTCATCCCCGAACGGTGGCTCCGGCCGTCCGCTGAGAAGCACGGCGAGCTGGTATTTGATCCCAGCGCCGGGCCGACCCTTGCCTTTGGGGCTGGTCCCCGGGGCTGCTTTGGGCGACCCCTGGCCTATCTGCAGTTGCGGATGACCATCGCCCTTTTCGTGTGGAATTTTGAGCTTCGGAAATGCCCGGACTCTTTGTCGAGCTATGATGCCGTCGATGGCCTTTTTCACAAGCCGAAGAGCTGCTATGTTTCTTTGCGAGAGCTATCGTAATGAATAGAACCTCCGGTCATGTAATGGCGGACAGCAGATGAACAATACATGTCACTGTATACGATTAAAATCAATGGAATATATAATTATCCAGGTAATTCAAGATTTCTATACTCTCTAAACTTATCGACTGACTATTTCAATGTATAGTAGGCTATATATATAAAAATTGAGGTAGATAGAACTTCAATAGGCTAAAAATATTGAGCTTTTCAAAAAGGCCATTTTGTATGCAATACCAAGCTGACCTGCCAAGTTACGTGACCCTGCTGCTGCCTTACCGAATAACGTGACTAACTCACCAGTTCGTAATTCTCGTACACGAAGCACCCTATCAAGTAAAGCCCGTCGTCGCCAAAGCCCTAACCAGGAGAAAATTTCCTAAAGCTAGTACCAAAAGAGGGGGTTTCCCTGCCCTAGCGTCCTCACACATCGATTGCCACCATATTTGAAGTTACCAGCTCAATACCACTCAATACTAGCAGACGAGAAACAAATACCCTAAGTATCCCGCATAGAACCCGATTAGTCTCTTTCCACGGCAGAGTCCCGAGCACGACACGGACAGATGTCCTGCCTGTACCCGGGGTCTAGACTTGGGGGCCTTTTGCTCTGACGTATGACTTTGCATTGTGGTACAGGGTTGTTCGTACTCCGTCGCGGGCCTGGTCCTGGTTGTGATGTGTCGTCCTGTCAAAGGGTACACACATTCACATTCATTTCCCTCTCCCGTTCCCGCTTATTTGGGGGTCTGGTTAGATAGAATGAGATGAGACTGGGGCCGGGCAACGGGGAGTATTATATCAGATGTGACATGTAGGGGCGGGCTTTGTACGAGGCTTATTCTGTGATGTTTTAGTTTATTCGATATCATTTATTATTCCTCTTCGTTTCGGATTCCCCCCCATCCATACCCTTAAAGCGGGGAGTGGTATGGATTCGGTGGTTTTCCATCTAATCTTCAGGGACCGATAACATAGGGCTAGGGAAGGAGGGACCAGATTCGGGCAACGATAGATTAATGAAATCCGGCCCAGCGTTCGGGCCTAGACTGGTGGAGTTCGCGGTGTCCACCGAACAACATCTGATTTTCTTACAAGGCATACATGCATGAGAGAGAGACCTCGATGACAGGATACATGCCGATGTCGAAGTGTTCCCCCCCCACTGTAGATATCGTAAGCTGCAGTCGAAAGTTCTGGTTTGAATTGCTATGAAACCATGCAGGGACACACAGACTCTCCCCTCTTTTTGTGTTACACAGTTTCGACACTCAACCCCTCCCGAAAAAGAAAAAGAAGGGGGGAAAAAAGGTACGACGGAGGCGTTGAGGAAATGTGATCTTGCCGGGTGGCGTCCGTACCTGAAAGAACCGAGTCGATTAAGTCCAGTGCACGGGTGGGGGATGAAGACTAACCAAGTCAACACGCCCCATTAGGGTTGCATCTTTTTTCTTTCCACTTTTCCATGCTACGCTGCATCGAGCGTAGAAAGAGAAGAGGTCTGGACTTCGGAGGACCCGATTGTATTCGCGAATGAGAGAAGAAAGAACCCCCTCAATTGCACAAAGCCGTTGGGAAAGACAGTGTAGTGCGTTGGCGGAAAAGCATCATATTGGCCAGCGCATTGACATCCACGTATCCAGCTAGAATGAGCCGTTCTTTTGTTTTTTTATTATTATCCATGACTTGCTGACAGGGTTGAGTCAATCTCTCTGCTCGCTTCTTTTCGCTTCAATTGTTCATCCTTGACCTAAGACAGTTGACGAATGAATGTCTCTGATGAATCTTTGTTTTTTGGGGGTTGGACATTTCAAGTTTGTCAGCCGAGTCCCCCCCCCCCCCCCCCCCGTCAGATTCAAAAGGTGGACAATCTCTTTTTAATTTATTATTATTTTTATTTAATTTTCTGTATTGAATTTCCTTCTCTCTAGTCTCTAAGGAGTCGACACGAGGGCAAAGCCACACCGGAAATAGGTGCCAGTTCAAGAGTGTGGCGGAGGCCAGGTACCATCGTCATTTCGGACGACGAGCGAGGCGCTGATCCCCCTGGAACCCAAAGGCAAAAAAATGGAAAGACTCCAGAGACGAGGAATGGAGGGACCGTAAGGGGCCAGAAAAATACCTAAACTCAATACCAAGCCTACGCTAAAGTGAGCTAGACGAGATTTAGTCGCGACACCATGTCTGAATGGGCATAGATTGTACACGCTGTAACACCGGCGCCAATCTTGCACCGCCAATCAGTCCAGTTTTCAAGCGGGTACCTGAATTCAATTCAATCAATCAATCACCAAACTTTTGATTCTCTTCGGATGCCTCGGACTGTTGCTGCTTTTGCACCACACGTCATCCGCTTGAGGCTGACAGGTCAAAGTTGCCGGTGAGCAATGGTGAGAATGCATGTGTAATGGTTCCTCGCACTTTTGATGTTTTATTTATTTATTTTTTTTCTTTCCGGATTTTCCAGATCAACGCAAGGGCAATGATCACAACATACATACTCCGAGTACTCCTAGTCCATGCCTTGGGAGGAGAAGGGCCCTTCTACATTGGGATACCTCTCGGGCCATCCCAATCACACAACCCAAAGTTAAGCCGATCCCAATCCAACGGTTGAGGTTCAGGGCGAGTGGAACCGAGTCATCAAAAGTGGGCGCAGTTGGAGCAAAGTGGTGAGGTGAGCCATGGCCGTAGTAAAATTTAATATTTGCTCCGTCCCATGGGTTCACGAGCTGTGCGGTGGGTCCGGGGCTTGGACAACCCGAGAGATCCACTTCCATCCGATGAACATGCAATTTATTCGCTGCGTTCCTGAACAGTCCCCGGCGCATGCCAATGATATCAAGAAGAACTGGAAAATCAATTAAATAAAAAATGTAAAAGTCAAAGTAAAAATGATAAATAAATAATTAAATTTATATCGAATTAGAAAAAAAAATAGACAAAGAAAAGAAACTAGTCTGGATGCTAGTCCTACTATACGAGACAAGTCCCTAGTACTACTAGGTAGTCGGACCTACCCGAGCAGGTCAGTCGCCATCCCATGCAACCTTGTTTAAATACTTGGACCTTCCCTCCCTTACCGGTTTCTCCCTTCTCTTCACCGATACTCACCACAGTCTTCTCTCTCTCAGACAGCTTTCTGTCGTTCCTTCCTTCTTCCTTCTACAACACTCTCATTCTTTCTGAGTGTTCATTCACTTCCCCAAGCTGCTGTGCAGTTGGTTAAATTGACTCATTCCTTCAATTGACTTCCCTCGGCTCGCCGATCACAACCTTCCTTGAAAAAACAAGATATTATACCTACAATGGCTCCTCTGGCTAAGACTCTCGCCCTCGCCGGCGCTCTTTTCGCTGCCGTCGCCTCGACCGCTCCGGTGCAGAGGCGTCAGGATGTTGTCGTGAACACCCACACTACGGTCGAATGGACTACCGTGACGGTCACCACGACCATCACCATGGACCGACCTACCCAGGCACCGGCTCAGCCCACTGCTGCCCCTGCGTCCTCGGCTCCCGTCGTGACTCCCCTGCCTGCTCAACCCACTGAGGTTCCTGACGAGCCCGAGCAGAGTGAGGCCCCCGAGCCCCAGCAATCTGCAACCATCCAGCCAGTGTGGTCTCCCGCCCCTGAGCCTACTACCTCTGCTACTCCCACCCCCGAGCCTACCCAACAGCCCGAGCCTACCCAACAGCCTGAGCCCACCACCACCAACGCTCCTCCGGTCGTGGTACCGACCTCGTCGAGCACTACCTCTGCTGCCCCTCAGCCTACCGCCAGCACCCCCAGCGGTGGCAGCGGATACACCGGCGCCTGCTCCCAGGGCTCCCCGTGCACGGGTCAGGTCACCTTCTACGACACTGCCACCTCTCAGCTTGCCCCCAGCAGCTGTGGATTCACCAACGACGGCACCACCGAGGATGTCCTGGCTCTTCCCGTCGGCCTGATGAAGCCGGAAGACTGCGGTCGCATGGTGACCGTTCACTACAATGGCAAGGTCGTATCCGGCAAGGTCGTCGACAAGTGCATGGGCTGTGACAGCACCTCTATTGACCTGTCGCGTCACTTCTTCAATTCCCTGGCTTCCGAGTCTGAGGGCCGCCTCCACAATGTTGAGTGGTACATGGAGTAAATGCGCTGAATGCTAGCTTCTTCTGCTGGTTCTTTGCTTGATTTTGTTGCTTCGCTTCTTCGACATCCATACCCCCACTTTTCACTTCTTCTTCTTACCCTTCTCTACACTCGTTTTCATACATATTTTACGCAATTTGCTCCACATGGAGTATTTGAGCTATGTCCATAGATATTCTCGGGTTATTTAACACCACATTTACATTCGACACAAGAAGCAGCACGCAGGACGCATCTGGTCCATGACATGATACCACGACACTGGGATTGGCGCATTGCAAATTAGATGGAATCGGGTATTCTATCTGGCGCGCATTAGGTAGCAATGGTTCGGGAACAATGATAAAAAAAAAAGGTTTCTTGCAAGTTCCACACAGGCGCCTGACATGTGTCCACCGTAGACTTCTTTTAACTAGTAAAACGAGTAGGGTGATACAGAAACCGGGTCAGTTAAATTTCTTTCTTACTATATACTCCGGGACATGTGCTGTGGTACTAGCCGATCATTTCCACATAAGGTTCCAAAGTCAATGCTTCCGAAGGTGGATCATTAGACACTCAACATTATATATACCAAGATATATCAACCAACGTCACACAGAGATTAAAAACCCCTTCCCCCGTCAACTTAAACCTTCTCGTAAAGCTTCGCCTGCTCCCGAACATACTTCTCTGCATCGACGCCCTTCCGCGTCAGCCCTCCCACAATTCTCGCCAACACGGCATCCTCACAGAAGGGTCTTTCCACATGCACCTCGCTTACCCCATCACTCCGCTTCGTAATTTTAAACGGCGTCCCCGCGCCCTCGCAGTTGAACTGGGCGTCTCCGCCGCGCAGCGAGCAGATCTTGGTTTTTGCACAGTCGCCCGTGCACTCCGTGACGTTGTAGCCTCGCGTGGTGCGCGACCACCACGCCTGGAACACCGAGTCGTCCTTCTCCATTTGCACGGTCACCTTGTGCCAGAACGCCGGGGTCATTTCCACCTTGGGGTCCGTGACCGGTGGGGTCAGCAGCGAGCCGTAGGCTTCCTTGGCCGAGTAGTACTTGACCCATTTGGGTGGGGTGTTGGGGGAATTGGTGCTGTTGATGTCGGCCGTGTACACGGTGTAGTCGAGCACGGCGAAGGTGACCGGGTCAATGTCGTAGATGCGGAAGGCCGGGGCGCGAGTCCGGGGTCATGGATGGGGTGACGTAGCCGATTGCGGTGGCCGAGTCGGCGGTGCGCGCGGTGTAGTTGGTGTACGAGATTTGGAAGAGGTCCGTGTGGGTGTGGCCGAAGAAGAGGGCGGCGATGCTGGCGCTGTAGCGGTTGATGATCTGGTCCAGGTAGTGCGAGTAGTCGTGCAGCGTGTCGGTGTTGCCGGTGGGGATGTGGGCGATCATCCACACGCGCTGGCCGGCGGTCTCGGCGGCTTGCAACTCGGAGATCAGCCACTGCAGCTGGTTGTCCGGGTCGTATTCCATTGGTTCCTGGAAGGCGTAGAAGTTGTATTTGTAGTAGAAGACGCTGTTGTAGGAGATGATGCGGAGGTTGCTATTGGGGTGCACAATGGAGTAGGACCCGTGTTTGGTGGTGGAGCTGGGTGAACCCTCGACGAGGCTGGCCCAGTCGCTGGCTAGGGCATCGTACGCCCATTGGGGGTTGTGGGAGGGTGGGACCTTGTCCGAAGGGAAGAGGTTGACCGGGGCTGTGTCGTGATTCCCCAGGGCCGCGTAGACGACGCCCAGTTTCCCCAGATTGGAGTAGGTGGAGTTGAAGCTCTGGAGAACTGAGCTCTGGTTCACCATCCAGATGTCGTGTGGTGGGACGTCCCCAGTGTAGATGGAAAACGTCGGGTTGAGGGCCGCGATGGCGTCCATCATCGAGTCCTCGAGGCGAAGTGGGGGATCGCAGTGATGGTCACCCCAGAGTCCGCACGGGTTCGAGGTGTTACCGGGGGCGTCCTCCGGGGTGAAACTACGACAGCAAATAGGCTTGGTGCATTGGGCATTGGCCCCGGGGGTGTACTGCAAGTCAACGTGCGTGTCACTGATGTGTGCGACCCGGATCGGAGACTGACCACTCGGGGGTGGACGAGTGGCCGAGGATTTGGCCACGGGGAAGGTGAGGTTGTATGGCCGAATGTCAGGGTACTCGCAAAGGCCGGCAATACTGGAGCAGAAGGTTTTCGATGTATGCGAGCCGACCTTCAGATTCTTCAGGGCGTAATAAACGGCCGTGCCTTCTTCTTTGATTGCGCCCTCACAGACATCGTTATCCTCGATCTGGCATGAGGTATTAACCGACGTCCTTTAGACTTTGTCTTGTGATGGATTCCATCGAAAGCATTTTACTTACCGCTGCCAGCTTACATGCGCCAGTTACAATATTTTCCAGTGCACTTTGACCCAAACCAGCGGCTAGTTTGAGTGCCCCCAGCAGGCCCTACGAGAGTCAGCCTATCTTGCTTTTCCATGGATAGTTTTGATATCTATCTGACATACCTCACAGCCAGCACAGGTGACTGCTCCTTTGATATCGTCCCAGATCGTGCCAGCCAAGTCGGCCTCGGGATTAGCATGAGTGCCAGCCACGGAGGCCAGGGCCGCAAGGAAGTAAGCTGGTCTCATGTCCCTAGTTTGATATGGGGTCAAGATAGCTAACCAAGCTGCAGCTTATCTTCCACTATCTCAAGTCCTGTCTACGAAACAGAGCAGAACCTGCCAGCTTTATAGCGGGGTATCTCCAGGACGTCCAGCCCCTGAGGCCGCGCTTCCCGTCGGAAGCCGACTGATCGTCCTGAAGAATGGGACGTTTCATTTTGGCTTATTCCCTCCGGGCAGGGAGCAGAGCAGAACTCAGGGCAATTGAGGGGAGACGAGCCCATGTGATGGCTTGGGTTGCATCGTGAGCAAGCGGAAGGCTCCGTAGCGTTCTCCGCACCCAGATTTAGTCACAAAAGCAACGCCTGACAGGGTGGAGAAGGGCCACGATGGTCACTAGTCCAGCGTTAGCGAGCGTTAGCGAAAGTATGGGGGACCATTGTACATGGACAGCGTTCCTTCATTCTTCAGGCGGTCGTAAGTGTCTCTGTGATATGAAGATCCTCATCAATCGGTCTAATAGAACCGATAGAACCACTCCTGATTTGAAGCCGAGGCATTGTCCCTGTCATGGCGCCAAGAGCGATTTCTCAGTTGTTCCACTTTTTCAACCCGTACTATTTTTGTCCGTCAGAGCAAATAAGTTTATAAGTTTATCAAATGTCAGTCGTTCCCAACTGCACGGTAGATCCTCCTGTATGAGATAGATTATATTCAGATCATTTCGAATTACGCGTGGAGCATGTATGGGAAGTGGACTTCGATCTTGATCTCAACAATTGTTATTGTAAGCGAGGACCTGTGACTTCCCTGTTCCGGTTAGCTTGGCTGTATCGTATCCTATTCCCTCAGACTCTGTACTGTACTCTGTAATCACCGTCCGTATTGTTCTTTTAGATATATACCACGAAGTTACAACCCCTTGGACCTCGGACCACCGGCGCCGGTTTTCTGGCAGTCATGTGACCCCATCTCACTTGATTCTTGGAAAATAAATTGTAAGGTCTCTGTTCCAGTCTGTCTTAATTTTCTTGACCATGGCCTTATCCGGCAATGGCCAATTGTTGCGTAAATCGACCAAGAGATGGCATCGAATAGACAAGCCAATTGGCTACAGTTCAGTACATGCACGCTGATTCCTACTTCGATATCTACAAGATTTGCTCCAGGGCACGTAAGGAAAAGGGATAGAAGCATGACCAGATTCTTGCGCGTGGTAAGTTAACCACTGCATGTCTCGATATAACCGCCCACACTTTGCCCGCTTCTTTTATTACTTAGGCCCCTACACTCATTGAGCCCGCTGGCAAAGTAGAGACTGTGCATCGGGCGAGCCCGGGATGTTGGATAGGGTACCCAAGAGGTGCTGGTTGGGATTCTGGCAAGCAGGGTCAAAGTAGGTTGTACACTGGACACCTGACGCTACCTGAATAGACCCGACCTCTGGGGGCATAGTGTTAGGATCGATAGGAACACATTGTTCTGTAGAAATAATTTGCTGAGATAGCCCTGCGAATTGGGGGTCAAGATAGACAATAGCCTATTCGAGATAGGTTAGACGCCCGCCCGTTTCTTTTCTCACCGATGCAGGGTGACGTACAATAGTAGACTGAGCGGCCACGGCGGTTGTGAATACAACGGAGAGGAATAGAGAGAATTGCATGGTTGCTAAGCGTAGGTTCTTTCTGTCTTACGTGCTGGTTGGTGATAGGCTTGATGTTTAGTGCCGCTTTGCTCGTATAATCGTGTGTTTGGCTATTCTTGCTATAAATGGGATGGGATTGTTAGAAAGTTTATTATGTATATGGCCAGATTAGATATACGAACCTTCCTAGAAGACGACAGCTGAAGGATTTAGTAGGGGTTGATTGATGTCAACTCAGAGGATGTAGTTATAACAATCATGTGAGACATGAGAAAGGAGAGCTGTTGTGATTAAATACCTTTTGTACCACCCTTGCAGTAGCAAGGGGTAACGCATACCCCACACCGCTCATCAAGCTGAAGAAGACGACAGTGTCTTAGAGTGTATCGCTGATCTAAGAACTTTCATGTCAGATCGATATTCCACATCTGCAGGTCAACCCACTCCGAGCTGAGCCGAATTCCTGGCTGGGTATATCGACGCTCTTTGTACAAGAAGGAATGAAATTGCACAACGTGGAAAAGTTATTGCAATCGCAGATACAAGGTGACGAGGATGAGGATCAACATCGATTTAAAATGGGATTTACTACTTTGTCTACTCCGTAGCTTCAGAGGATAACATCTAATTACGGAGTATAGAGTTGAGGTCACTTCAAGAACTGGCCATCTTGAAGAAAGATCCAGCCAAGCGTAAAGGTCAGCAACGAATGTGTGCATGGTGATCTGCCACTAGTACATGGGTACGTAACGCTAGTGGTTGCCTACATAATGTAGTATTGGCGATGCATGTCGCACAGCAACAGTCTATTCTTTAAAGGCTTGTTCAGGAAATGCCCCAGAGTTTGAAGATTTCTGTAGATCAAATAGGTAGGGCATACTAAGTAATTAGAGCTGTGGACGCTTCGCACCTTTCCGAATATCATTGGCCCGGGTGAAACGAGCTAGCCAATCAACTTTGGCTGATGAGTTATCCCAGCCCTAAATGTCTGGTTTTCAAGACGGATTAAATATTCTCAATTCATAAGCAAAATCGGATTGGCTTTAGCACTACTCCCACAAATTTAATAAGGTATTTCGAATTATCAATGTATTCTTAACTTCATGAGTGGGCAGGCCCTCGACCACAGAATACCAGGGAACTTGTGGCTCTCCGGAAGGCTGATTGGACATGGGTCTGGTGATTCTGGAACTACGACCTCTCAAGCCTTCTAGCTTCCTCCTTCATGTGCATCAAAAGGCCAGAGCGAATGCAGAACAGTGATGTGAAGCGGAGCGGCCCCCCAAAGGGAAAGCATCATCTTGGCCACGACACGCCGGAATTTCCACCTACCGTACTTTTGAGGATTACGGATAGTGGATTTTCCCGTTATCAAAAGAACAACGCTTAAGGTCGAGCTACCCGCTAGTACAGTCAGTTTATCAGAGGACATTTAATGATGGGAGACATCTCGTTATCGAATATTTGCAATTCTTCCCAGTCGCTAGTGAATATCGCGTGTATGAGTTTTGGTTCGGAGTGGCCTATTATCTTATTAAGAAATACCAACCTATAAGGAGATTATATGAACTTACAGCCAGTAGGTGGAGAGATTGCACAGTTTATTATGACCCAGTCTTGGATCATACCATCGGTAATCCACGAGTTGTAGTGACCCCCCTTGTAAAAACGTGATATATGGTCTTGGACGCGGTCCTCTTCGCGTAGTAATTCAACCGCCCATTTCTTTTCTGATATTAAAAAATCGACTCGACCACTTTTTGTTCTTGACCACTCCGAACATATCGGAACACCTTTGCCGGCGATTACGCCGAAACAGCGGTAATACTCGTCTTGATATGCGGCTTCGAAAGGTTTATATTGAGCCGCGCTGGTGAGAACCTTCCCATCAGCGGTATGACGCAGAGTGGCAGCGGAAAACTCTTTTAGGATGTCCACGCAAAGGTCTCGCAAATGAGCGTATCTCGGATTCAAGGGTAATCTCTTCCCGCCGAGGATCCATTCAACCCATCTAAAATCGATTAGCATGATATAGCCGAAGTATTCAGAGTCAATGCTTAGGAAGACTTGCTTCTCGTGCAGTCGAGATGGAAGTACATATTTTTCCTCGCCCATCATGTCTTCAGGTACCAAGATTTTGTGTAACCATCCGTTCACATAACACTGGTGCTTGGCCTATTTTAGGTCCGCGTCGCTAATATCACCCACAACGATGTCCTCTTGCTCGTTCACAGCGATGCTCCCCTGCTCTAGGACATGACGAAGAACGTTGGAGACTTCACTGTTCATCTCAGAACCCCTTGCAAGTGAGCGATAAATCGGTGTATACTCTAGGTACTTCCAAACATTGTTCTCATCTCGCAAGCTGTTAACGACATCGATGTCCGTGAGTGGCGATCTTTCGTGGTCATGCTTGATTCTGGCCTGGCAATACTAATACAAAGTCAGTTAATCGAGCCTGTCTATGGAAGCGTAATTTAGCTGGAGTTGGGGGGTGGGGAAGGGTGGAAAAATGCACGTGGTGGAAGAAATGTAATAACGACTCGAGACCACCGGGGTACAGGTGCAGATGGTTAGGCCGCAACTCCATGCACATTCGTCTACCGAGATAGTTGGCATTTCAGTTGAACTGATAAGAATAGTCGCAACTGTGATAGCATTGCGATACCGAGGAACCATATTTATGAGTCTCGTGTTGATGAGCTGCTTGAATAGACATTAAAGAACAAAGGGGAAACTGGGATGGAAGCAGTTAGCTCACAGCAGCTGCCCGTGTGAAACAAGAAATCTGGTACCTATGTCACTATCACATCAGTGATCGTGACCCGTGGTAAGGATAATAAAAGAATAGCATTAGCATAGGAAATCCGCCTTCCACTGAAAACACCTGTTACGTTGCTTGCAATACCCTGTTAACTTGTATGGGTCACAGTAGCCACATCGATTTTCCATACGAATTTGCACAAACCCCGATAACCTGGGGTTTGTATACATAAATTCAGTGGTCTATATAAACAAGTAGCAGAGTATTGAAAATCTTATTTTAATATTCTCGTTATCTATTTAGATCAAGACACGTGATTATATCTCCAAGGTGAAGCTTTGTTTTTCCTAAAACGGTAATAAGCAAAGACGGTGGGTAATTTGGCCAATAAGAGCGCATATCGAGTGCAGGATGTATCCTTAGTTTGATCACAGTGGAAGCACAGAAAACTAAAACTGGATATCGCTCGATCTTGGTGCTGAAAGCCTTATAAGTTATAGCTGGGTAGCTTCAATAACACCTCATCGCTAGGGGTGCAGAATATGATATTACAGGAAGACAGATCTTGGGGTTTGCAGTGCAGTAAATGACTATAATAGCGGTCATTTTTGGCCTCATTTTCACAGGTCCTCCCATTCTAGTTGTGATTTCTTATCCTGGTTGGGGGCGGAAGCCGATAAGAACCCCATCGTTACGGATTGGGTTGCATGCATGCGAGGGATGAAGCGAAAATAAATTAAACAAAAAAAAAAGAAAAAAGGTTGGCTGAGTCAGGAGGTACGAGCTGACATGAGGTTAAAAAAAAGAAAGGAAAGGAAAGGATACCGGAAGCAGAACGGAAAGTTCCCGCAGTCAAGTACATACCTAACACAGTACCTTCCAAGGACAAGATGTACCTTCTTTTCTTACGTGGCTGACTGTCCGCGCAACATCGGCTGCTTCCCTTGACTCTCTACAGAGTATAAGGAAGAACTTCAGTTTACCAGTCCAAGTTTCTCAAAAGATCCATGGCGATTTGGAATTCCACTCATCGTCACCTTCGTGAGGAGGCTGTAAACTATTGAAGACAAATAAAAATACGCAGGATCTCATCCCTTGGGTGAACAAGACCCACGCCGAACCACACAATTTCTTTTCTCCGCTTTCTCCTCATCAACTTTCTTCCTCCTTCTCTGACGTTGTCTCTTGCAAATTCTCGCTGTCTTACAACTGCTCGATAGACCCTTCTTTGGGCGGATTTTCTCGGGTAAATTGACCTCTATTAATTAATCTTGCCAAGTTCAATAGCAACTCATCCAGTCTTTCCAGCCTCCGCCCCTCCAACAAGCTTCCCAGTCTGCGTGTCACACACACACAACGCTCTTAGTTTGTACTCGGTCAATTTTTTCGTCATCGGGGATGCCGTCTTTCTTTTCTCGATTCCTCCGCATTCGGTGACCATGGAGCTGTTTCAACCTCGAGAACTAACGCTTATTTCTTTGTCAAATTCTCTTGCGATAGGTTCTGAATGGTCGTGAAACGCTCTTGGGTTGTTACTCTGCGATCTCCGGAGTTCACACGAGGCTTCGTGAGCTGTGGTCGCGGTCGCTCACCATGGAGGACCGCAGACCGGAAGTGCTGGTCGTCTCCATTGTCTTCTTCGTCATCGCCTCTGTCTTTGTGGCACTGCGCTTCGTCTCGCGGGTTTTCATCGTTAAGAGAGTCGGACTACATGACTATTTGATGCTGTTGGCATGGGTATGTCTGGCGTCTCGCCCGTCGGTTGCATACGAATGTTGGAGTTCGAGCGTCGGCGCGTGGGGAAAAAGAACAGATGAACGGTGAAAACAATGACTGACGTTACACAGGTCATCGATTTTGGCTTCTCATTCTCCCTCTTCTATGCCACGAGCAAAGGTCTGGGCCTCCATGATGACGACATAGCGCTTAGTGACCGGTACAGCCTCAATCGAGCCAATTATGCATTCACTGTGCTATATGTGAGTTGTCAGCTCAGGTCCGGTTGGCTCCGATTGCTGATTGAATAGAACCCCGCGTTGATGGCGGTCAAAACCTCCATCTTAGTCTTCTACCTCACTCTAACCCAAGGGGAAAGGGTGTTCCGTTGCGCAAATTATGTGACTCTTTTCGTCGTAAATGCCGCCGGATTGGCGCTCACACTGGTCAACGTCTTTCAATGTCGTCCCGTTGGGGCGGCCTTTTCCTATCCCCTGGCTCCGAATGCGCACTGTACCGATATCCTCACTCTATACCTTTCTTCCTCTCCGGTGAACATCATTACCGACCTAGCCATTCTCTTCTTGCCGAACCCCATCTTAACTCAAATGCGTCTTCCGCGGAAACAGAAAATCATTCTTGTCATCACCTTTAGTTTTGGTTTCTTCGTTGCAGTAGTTGATGTTATCCGCATTGCCTACCTTCAAAATGCTGCTACATCGCGCCAAATGTTACTGAGAGAGATCCACCTGCAGGACGCTAGCGGTGACGACCTAAATTGTATGTGTGACATGGCTTTATCCCCCAACCAGCTATTGAACGTCCCATGCTGACCTGACAAGGGTATGCTTCTCTTTCGTTCATGTGGTCGGTGGTTGAGGTCAACGTGTCCGTCATGTGCGCCTGTGTGCCTAGTCTCAAGCCTCTTGTAGCGCGAATCATCCCAAAGATGATTCGGGACACGGACGATAGCACGACCGTGCCAGATGCCCCCACGGTTGGGCCCCTGGATATCCCGGATATTCCAGATGTTGCTGAGCCTGCGCCACTTCCAACTCTCCCAGGTCCCAACATGCGACGACGCTCGCAGTCCGCTAACCACAATAAAACCTCTCCCTCAGCCAGTGGCAGCAGTGCCAGTCGGAGAGAAGCGGACGGTTCAGTAGATCTCAGAGAGTTCCTGATGGCCAGTGACCCGCCTCAAGATGCGGAAGCGAATACAACCGTCACCACCTCGTACCTGCCTAGTATCACCTTTTTCGACTTTGTCAACATGAAGAAGCCGGCGAATATGCTGAAGCTAAGCAATAAGGAATCCATCGCGCCGATCTCCCTAACCACGATCTTGTTTTTCTTGTGGGGATTCGCTTACGGGTTGCTGGATATTCTCAACAGTCAGTTCCAGGAAATTGTTCGTTTAGATTCCTGGCGATCGTTGGGCCTGAACGCTGTTTACTTCGGGGGGTATTTCATAGGCCCACCGCTGGTGGGCCGCACGGTGCTGAAACATTGGGGGTTCAAATCGACTTTCATCACAGGCCTGTGTATTTACGGTTGCGGCACTTTGATATTTTGGCCCTCGGCTGTCCTGACTTCGTATTCTGCCTTCCTCGTCTCTAACTTCATCGTCGGCTTTGGATTGGCAGTATTGGAAACCGCTGCCAACCCATTCATAGCGCTGTGTGGGCCCCTAGAGAATTCGGAGATCCGATTGAACATCTCGCAGGCGTCCAAGCGGTAGGAAGCGTAGTTTCGCCGCTGTTAGCGAAGAAAGTCCTTTTCAAAAAGGTAACCGACGTTTCTTCTCTGGTTGATGTTCAATGGACGTATCTTGGCATTGCGTTGTTTGACGTGCTTCTGGCTGTGGCTTTTTATTACCTACCAATTCCAGAGGCGTCAGATGAGGATCTTCAAGAGCTAGCAAACCGGCGTCGGAGCGACAACATGACCCTAGTCGCCGGGATTCCGGTGGTCTGGTTGACCCTAGGACTTGGGGTGTTTTCACAATTCTTCTACGTCGCCGGACAGGAAATAATCTCGCAAAGCTTCACTGTTTTCGTCGAAGATGCTTACCCCAAGTAAGTTGACAGTTCACTTCGATATTCCTGGACGTTTACTTATTTGAAGCACAGTTCACGCCTTAGTTCCTTCGATTATCTGACCATCGCCCATTCTATCTTTGCGGTTGGTCGTTTCCTTGCCGCTTTTCTGCAATGGTTCTTAAAGCCACGGTGGATTCTGCTTATATCGTACATTGGAATGATAGTATTCTCCATACTATGCATGAAAACGACGGGAATTGCGGCGGTTACCATGGCTCTCATGGTCTACCTTTTTGAAAGTGGTGCATTTAGCATTATATTCGCCATCTCTCTCCGCGGCACAGGCCAACACACAAAGACCGCTGCAACGCTTCTGACGACGGCGATTAGCGGAGGTGCTTGCTTTCCGTTCGCACAACATGCAGCCAGCCTCGCTGGGGGCATGTCATTCTCGTACAGTGTCCTCGTTGCTGTCTTCTGCGCTGGTGCCATCTTTCCAGTGTACTTGAACCTAGTCCCTGCTGCAAAGAAGCAGGTTGACCCAGTACCAAACGAACACCTCCGCCGCCCACGTCGCCACCGCTCTAGGCCCAATATTGTCCAGCGCGAGAAGGAAAACCCTTCTGTGGGCGGAGTCTATTCACGACGGCGAAGCGTCCTGTCGGACCTGCTGCCCGCGGTCACCCTTTCTGACCAATCGTCATCTCAGCCCGATCTGGCTAATAATGGGCGACGCCGTTCAGCTGGCCACGGCGGCCTTCAACATGACTTGGCCCCCTGGCCCGAATCGTAATGCCAATCTCGCTTTCGACTGTATTTTTCTTTGTGTTTCTTCTTTTATGATACCCTATTTTGCGATGTTATCATTTTAACTGACGGTTATAGTTTGCTCTTGTTTTCTTAGTACAGCGAGGCGTTGAGGGAAAAGAAAGCTCGGGGTATTCTTATGTAGGGTACCTCTTGAGCTAGACCAATGCATGTACCGGTTGACTGGGCCGGTATGTGGAGTAATCCTTCGATAGTTGTATATGGCCAAAGTCTTTGAGTAATGCTATAGATTCCTCTATGAATGGGGTTCCAACAGATGAAGTATATATCATACAGTGGGAGCAACAACGGACGGGCAAAGAATTCTCGTGTATATAAAGAGTTACGTGACCCTAGAGCTTTTGAATATGAATATGTGAATTAATGGATACTCTAGTTAAGTTTATTACGTATTAGATCGTATAATATCGCGGCATGTTCTTCACGTAACTAATGCTCACCCAGGCCATTTTCGAGACAGATCAAAAACGCTTCAGGATGGTCTCGTTTCCCTGGTTGCTTGGCGAACCGCCTGCTGGGCAAGATCTCGAAGACTAGAGATAAATCCAGTGATACCTTCCAGATGGGCAGCTTTATCAGCTCGAGAAATTTGTCTCAGGAAGACCCGTTCAGTTGTGTGCTCTGTTACTGTCAGGAGTTGCGTATCACTCGCCGCGCTCTCAGAACGTGGATTCTCCAGCAGGTTGCAGAATATCGTGAGCATCGCTGACATGGGATAGAAAAGGAGTGTCCTAGATGACAAACAGAGGGTTAGAAGAATGCTGTGTGTAGTTGGTATAATAAGGACAAAAGCCAAGTTCTGTACATGTAGGTCTCTTACCAAAAGCTCCCTACACTCACGAGCGATTCGGAATAATGCAGAAATAGTAAAAGGGACCGACTAGCTTCCACGGATAAAGTCAGGCTTAAGCGTAGTCCGTCCATCATGCCTGCCGGTGTGGAAGTCGAACGCCACGCTTCGCATCGACTTCCGGCTAGGTGGATTATGTTAACGCAGAAGTAGTAGTTGAGATGTGTCAGCACGAGATACATGGTGTCAACTCGCTGATCTTCGGAGGTTTCTTTTGCGAATGATAGTCTAGGTCTTAGGTTTGAGGGCATGGACATTCTCCAGAGTTCTAGCTCTTCGTCTAGTTCCCGAATTGATCGGATGACTTCAGCGTCGTTTTTCTGTAGTCCACGGTGGGAGTAGAGAGCGGTGAAAATTCGGGACTTGACCATGCTGAGCCGTAGATCGATTGGAAACAGAAGGCCGTGTGCATTTTCCATCGCAGAATATGTCATCCCAGACTGCAGTTTCTCAGCATAACCGGGTGGTAGTTGAAGATCACAATCTTCATCCCTAAGGCAGTGGCTCTGCCCAGTACGCAGCGAAAGATCCTTGTCAGGGGCATAACAGAGCCAGAAAAGGTCGCGAAGGTGTTTTCTAGTCTCTTTGTCTCTGGAACCACTGACGGCAGGTTCCGGCATCGCGCCTGGATCTCCCATTGTGTGAGCTCCCAGAGCGATGATGAAACGTGATGAGATCGAATTATAGTTTGTTGCTGTTTGCAATTCACCGGTGAGTATCCCTAATATTGACTGGGGATCGATCAAGACGAATGGATTAGCGCAGGTTCCTAGTTTGAAGTTTGAAGCTTCCTCTTTGAAAGATAAGAGAGCAACATAGAATGGATGACCGTACCAGTAGAAGAGTTGTCTGCAATGCATCCAAGTTGAGCGGTTCTTGAAGCAAGGATGGCAAAAGAGCCTGGGCCTTCATGGCATACTCGTCTCGAGGGATAGGAGGCGGCTTAGGGGCTGTACAACGAGTGGCAAGATGATCTAAACTAGAAATCAACGCGAGAAAAGCAAATATGCATGCTCTTGAACTAGGAGAATGGACTTTTGTATCGTGGCTAGGCGGCGAATAGGCTGCACGTATCGTCTGGTAGAAGAGTGATGAGTTGATGACAGGAAAGATTGCGTGGATGGCCGATGAAGTGTACACGTCCAGATACCGCTTCAGTACCGTCCGCGCGGGAAGCCCAGAAGGTGTTGACACGACCTCATGGACACCATCTAGGTCGGGGGGCGTAGAAGATAGGGGTGGCTTCTCCCATGGAGCATGGCAAAGGTTTGGAAGAGGGATAACAGTGCCGGTTCTTGACTCAATCCAGCGAAGACCCTCAGGAAGAAGACTCGGTACTCCTACCTGCGGAGCAATATTTCCAATCTTCCAACCTGCAAAGTGAATGATTCTGGGGGACGGCAGTAGCGGGTATGCTTGCTCTAGTTGGACAGACTGTTTTTCGGGTGGTCTTTCTTCATTAGCAAGTAAGTAGGCGGTCCAATGTATGAAAGGATAAGACGAAATGAAAAAGGTGATGGGACAAGAAAGTACAAACCTATGGCTGCAGCTTCTGCCCTGCGTTCGTCGATGCGTCGAATGCGGTCGATCAAGCTAATTCTTTGGCTACTTTGAAGAATTAGTTTTCAGGTTTATTGTGATTAATTGTCAAGGAGATCGAACGAGGTTGAGAAGATACGGGCCTATCTATACCTTCCATCCTGACGTCGTCTCTTCGGACGCAAATCTGACGAAAATGTGCAGTCCATATCGTGGTGGATGCACCAGTTACATTGGGAGCCAACGCGGTCACATTTGATCTGATTCGAGGCCGTTGTAAACCGTGGCTGCCGATGCTAAGAAGTATATCGTGTAGATTGGATGGATGTACCTTTCGTTTGTAGCACGCATCACAGGCCGTTACCCTTCTGGGAACTGGGTCCTTGGACATATCGAACGGATTTACTTGGTTGGTTGATTTTATTGGACTTAACACTGAGACAATTGCCAAAAAGTTTTTGAATTAAGCAGGAAAAGTATCCTAGAGGCTTCAATGGCGTTGGACCGGAATTGATACAGAGCCGCTTAGCTAATCATCTCCGAGCAGCTAACGTGACCGTTCGGAGACTGCCTTTGACGAAGAACGCTCTGGCAAATTGTTCTACACGAGTGGATAGCATTGCAGTCTAATATATCCACATGGGATCAATTCTTGTAGACAACATGGGCCGCTCTGTCTATATCTGGGCTTCTTGTACCAGTTGACGTGCTTCCCCAATTGGGTCTGACGGCCAAGTGAAGGCGAACATATCCTCAGGGACCTCCGCGTCAGCCACATAGGAGCGGAGCTCGTCCAACATCTCCGCCCGTCGCTCATCGTGGGTTTTAGACATCATCATCACGGTCACTGCGTGCTTATACCGGATCTTGTTGTATAATTCCAGACGTTGCGGGATTTGTTCTATGGTCATGTCCTCCGTCATCACTCCACCAAGCGCCGCCGCATCTTCGAATGCTTGAGCGGCGCCTTGTCCTTGGTCTGCGGTGCACTCAATCAGTATACAAAAGTGGAGCGCGAGGAAAATCTAATTACAAGCATGTAAGGGTTACTTACGAGGTAACATGGGATGCGCGGCATCTCCAATCAAAGCCACCTTGCCTCTGACGAACGTGGGAGCTGGACTGCGCGAAGCCAGGCTCCACAGCTTCAGATCTTCCGCGAGACGACACATCTCCTGAAGCTCTTCGCCAAAGTCCTGATAGGTCTCTATCAACTGGCTCAAGCTGCCCCCATCAAGCCACGATGAATCTCTGGCGTTCGTCTCTTTGCCCGCAGGGTGGATGCCCGCCACGTTCAGCAGCTGGCCACCCCGACAGGGATAAACCACGATGCGTCGGTCATGCGCCGCGAAGGCATGCACGCCATCAATACCAGTCTTTGCCACAAGCGCAGCAGTTAGTGGATTGGCCTGTATCTTTTCCATGGGCACCAAGAAACGAAAGCAATTCTGGCCGGTACTCTGACGTCCTTGGTTTTCTCCGACGATGGCGTGAACGGTGCGGGACTGGCAACATTGGAGACATTTAGTAACAGCTAGGTTGTGTAAGTTATGATGCCTGAAGGACAACATACATGGATACCGTCAGCCCCAACAACTAGGTCAGCGACATATATGGTACCATCCTCGAGGACTACTTTGCCGGCCTCTGCATCCTGTGGGCAAAAAAATATGAGATCACTGAGCGGCCACCTGGTAGAACCAGGACCATAATGGGTGCGTAATGACGTACCACTGATAATACACGCGAAGAGAGGCGGATGTTGATTTTGCGGCCATTGACCTCGTTGGTGGCTGCGGCGCGAAGGGCATTATGCAGATCAACTCTATGGGTCAACAGCCACTCATCCGTCGTATTTAGGGCTATCTGACGCTCTTTTGTCACCTAGCCTTCTTGTTAGTTCATAGCTAAGCCAGCGAAGACAGACATACAAGCAGCAACTCACAATTGGGGTCCAGACGAGATTCCCAGAGGCATCCCACACTTGTAATCTGTTGCAGTGAACGGGGCGTAAACTTTCCAAATCACACCCCCAGGCCTTCAGAATTCGGGTGGCATTGGGCGCCACATGGATAGCAGCGCCAACTTCGTTCAGAAAACCCGACTGCTCAATAACCTACGAACAGGATCAGTCAACCCCACTTTCCAAGATAACGCAGGGTAGGATACACAGCAGGATAGGGATCATCAGACCTGGACCTCATGGCCTGCACGGCTCAACGAAATTGCAGCACCCAGGCCAGCGAGACCGGCGCCAACAACGACTACTTTGATGGGCATGTTGATCGTGGATATGCGCAATACCAAGATTCTAAGCACACAATCGAATGATCAAGGAAAAACAGAGGGTTTGAAGACTTGGATACAACCCTTTTTCGCGACCTGAGAGGACAATCTCGAGAACTTTGGCATCTCATAAACGAATCTTAGGCGCATTTATAGTTTCTGGAAGCGACAAAGACTAGGCATAGAGCATGAATTTCTTCTCCACTCTGATCGATTGACGATGATCATCGTCTCAGGGTAGGGTTTCTCGTTTGAACTTTTGCATTACATTGCCCATGGCCCAATCTAGGAAGGACATGGGCACGCTATGGCTGAAAGGTATTAGCAGGTCAGGGGACATATATTCTACTCCATAGTATGCCCTGGTATTCCGTTCTTTTCTTCGCTATACAATTCCGGCTCCTTGCCTGACGTCGGATTACCGGCAAGCAATGGGTCCTTTCCTCGTCGTCAGTAGCTTCACTAACGAGACGATCTTGGGTCGCTTAGCATGCAGTCCGACTAGCTCATGCCACCCGCTTAGCTAATTTGCTCCGATTAGCTAATCGGACAGGGAGGTTGCCCTAAGAAAACATCCTCAGTTGATTAGACACAATGGGTCCAACAGCAATCATGGCCTGGGCTCATGCTGGGGGGTGAAGGGGAACCAAATGAGGCGCAAAATAAGGATAGAACCTACAGCTCGGCGAATTATTCGCTCGGATGTCGGACGTCGGTCTATCGATGGCAAATCCATGGCTTATATTAGGGGGAAAGGCCTCTATGGATTCCCCTGGTCCTGTGGGTGCTTTTCTTTCATTTTTCTTCTTTAACCTCAATATCATTGTATCTTAAGAACTCAATCGTTATTCACTCAAGGCTTCTTGCCTTTCTGTTTGACTGGAAGACCCAATATCATCATCAATCATACTGACAACATCCCAATCCTCCAGCTAGCGACATGCAGCTGACAAAATCATTTTTCGGCGCGCTAGCAGGAGCGTTTATTTCTCTCCAGCTGCTGTTTCTCGCGAACATGTGCTATTTGTATGGTACCGCCTATCATGACTCGATTCGATTCAGCACGATGAAGCTTTTGTTTGTGGATTATGATCAGGACGTGATCGGCCAGTCCGTCATGACAGCGTACGATCAACTGAAAAGCCCGTCATTTCCAACCGTTCAGCGACATTCCATAACCGAATACCCCACGGAGCAGGACGTGCGAAATGCTGTTTGCAAAGGCCACTACTGGGGTGCAATATATTCCAAAGCGAATGCTTCC
Source organism: Aspergillus nomiae NRRL 13137 (assembly GCF_001204775.2). NCBI lineage: Eukaryota > Fungi > Ascomycota > Eurotiomycetes > Eurotiales > Aspergillaceae > Aspergillus > Aspergillus nomiae. Next base: position 30,644 of record NW_015378143.1, on the reverse strand, counting down.
GCCCGCTTAGCCACGGCACTCTCTTCCGCAGAAGCTGCTAGGGAGTATAATAACTCTCAGGCACTGACCTACATCTGGAATGGAGCTAAATACTCCGCCTATGCCCAAAGCGTGTATTCGATGCTGGTACAGCTCGTCCAGGGCACTGCCGGCGTGTATGACCAGGTGAATGGAACTACGATATTATCCACCGCCAATGTCTCCGACCCATACATCGCCAAAACTGTGCTGAACCCTATCTCAAGCTCTTCAATTGACCTCCGGCCAATGGCTCAAGGGGTCCGATTCTACTACAATACTGTTTCCATGGTCATGCCCATCCTGCAACAGTTCTTTTTTCTCATGGCGCTCAATGCTATCTCCGCACAGTTCAAACTCTTCTCCAGCCTATCACTAAAACAGAACATCGCCCTCCGACTGATTATCTCCATTTGCTATACCTTCATCGCCTCCCTATGCATGAGTGGTTACATATGGGCCTTCCGGGAGGATTGGAACGCCACGTCCGATCAATTTGGGCTGACATGGATGGCGATCTGGCTAGTCATGCACCTAAACTTCCTCATCATCGACGCAGCCACGGCATTCATTCCGATGCAGTTCATGTCCTTCTTCATGTTAACCTGGATCATCCTCAATGTCTCAAGTAGTATCGGCCCTTTTGAGCTCTCGCCAGGGTTCTACCGGTTGGGCTATGTGTTCCCTGCCCACGAACTCTATGAGATTCTGCTTCAGATTTGGACCGATGGCTGCAACCCGCACTTATACCGTGCCCTTCCAATTCTATGGTCCGAGTGGGTTGTTGCTCTTGGCCTTTCTTTTCTTGGAATGAGAAAGCGCACTAAGCCGGCGGCCCCTGTCCAAGCGACGAGTCAAACAGCGAAGGAGGATATGGCCTGACTAATGAACACTTTCTTTATTTCTTTCTTGTCTTGCTCTTTTTCTCCAGTTCCAACTTATATAGTTATAGAGAAGTAATGTATACCTTGGTCGGGTCCCGTTTAGGACAAAACAGACACACCAGAAAAGTTCTAGCCACCCTAATCGAATCTTATGCAATATTGCTAGCTTAATTATAAGCAAATGCAATACACATATATTAAGAGATGTTTAATCGTGTTTGATTGGTTTAAGAAGTATTGAGTAAAACGGCCTTACTTCTGTTAATGAAAGATTTATTTGTACAAAAGAGTTAAGGTGCAGTGTAGTACCATTACCCTAGGGAAGACTACAAGACTGCAAGACTGAACGATTGTGATACTTTCATACGAGAATCGGATAGGAAAGATTTTGAGTATAATAATATTTATTCATAAATCATGATTATGTGCAAGGCATGAAACCATGTCTAGAATCATAATAGGTAAAAAAAAGGCAAGAACACCGGCGCCTCTATCGACCAACCGCGCTTAAACAGGCAAAAGAACCAAAATCATCATCATAAACAAGAGGTATCAATGGAAGCGTGAATCAAAAAAGGCTGACTTAAGGAAAAAAACATTCGCAGAATGTTTACCACCAGTCACCCTGGTCCTTCATGGCAGCAGCAACCTTGGTGAAACCAGCAATGTTGCTACCGGTGACGAGGGAAGGAAGGACGCCCTCAGCAGGAGTAGCGTACTCGATAGCAGTCTCGAGACCGTTCTTGAAGCAGTCCTCCATGATACCCTTGAGGCGGGCATCGACCTCCTCGGAGGTCCAGTTGATGCGAGCAGAGTTCTGGGCCATCTCGAGACCGGAAACGGCGACACCACCGGCGTTGGCAGCCTTACCGGGAGCGTACCAGATGGCGGCAGCACCCTTGTTGGCCTCACGGTGGGCCTCGAAGATGTCGATGGCGTCCTGGGTGGAGCCCATGTTGGAACCTTCGGCGATGAACTTGCAGCCAGCGTCGATGAGGGCCTGGGCCTCCTCGCCGGAGACTTCGTTCTGGGTAGCGGAGGGGAGAGCGATGTCGACCTTGCCGACGTGAGTCCAGGGACGGGCACCAGGGATGTACTTGAACTTGGAAGCAAAGGCCTCAGTGTTGGCAATCTCGGAGATCTGCTTGCGGTCGACCTTGATCTGGGCGATGGTGTTGATCTCCTCAGCGGTGAAGCTACCCTCACCGTTGACGATCAGGGAACCCTTGCTGTCGGAGAGAGAGACGACGGAACCGCCGAGCTCAATGACCTTGAGAGCGGCGTACTGGGCGACGTTACCGGAACCAGAGATGGCGACGCGCTTGCCGGCGAAAGACTCCTTGCCGTCGGTAGCGTGCTTGATCATGTGCTCAACGTAGTAGACAACACCGTAGCCAGTGGCCTCGGGACGGATCAGAGAACCACCCCAGCTGCCACCCTTACCGGTGAGGACACCCTCCCACTGGTTGCGGATCTTGCGGTACTGGCCGAAGAGGAAACCGACCTCACGGCCGGTGACACCGATATCACCAGCGGGGACGTCAGTGTCGGCACCGATGTGCTTGCAGAGCTCGGTCATGAAGGAAACACAGAAGCGGCGGATTTCGTTGTCGGACTTGCCCTTGGGGTCGAAGTCGGAACCACCCTTACCACCACCCATGTTCAGACCGGTCAGAGCATTCTTGAAGATCTGCTCGAAACCCAAGAACTTGAGGATAGAAAGGTTGACGGAGGGGTGGAAACGAAGACCACCCTTGTAGGGACCGAGAGCGGAGTTGAACTGAACACGGAAACCACGGTTCACCTGAACCTGGTGGTTGTCATCTTCCCAGACGACACGGAACTGGATGACACGCTCGGGAACGGAGACAACGGCGAGCGCCTTGCGGTACTCAGGGTTCTTCTGGAAAAGAGTGGAGTTCTCAAGGGTCGAGGCAAGCTCTGGAAAATTTTGTTAGACACAATCCGACAAAGATCTATATATATATAGATATAAAAAGATCAACGAAAGATAAAGTTCAAATTACATACCTTGTAAGCCTGCTCGAACTCGGGCTCAATGGGAAGGTTGGACATCTTGAATTTGCTTTGGGTCTCTTTTGAGAAAATGTGTAAAAGGTGAAGGTGAGGGGCTTATCAAGTATCGATAAGAAGCCGGTGGCAAAAAGTGTCAATTGACCGAAGTCAAGACGATTCAAGGATGTTTAATAATAAGAGAGAGAGAGAGATGTCTGGAGCAGTGAAGAAGAAAGAGAAGAGACTTGAGGCGAGAAATGGAAGGGAATTTATGTCCGGACAGATGACAGCGGAGGGCGGCGAGCACTGAGCCGGAGTCGGACGAGAAAGAGGGTGGGAATGGCCGACGGGGGAGGACAGTAGGAGTGGAGGTGGGCCGTTCGAGTCGATGATTCGTTGAATGAATTAAGGTAGGGGACTAGGCGGCTAAGCGGAAGGCCGGCACCACTGCACTGGCTAACGTCCGAACTTCGGGTGTGTTATTCGATACTTTAAGGTCATCATAATCTGCCCGTTATCTATCGGCGGAAACCCGCCCCCCGCCAGTCCGCTTTTGGTTCCGGGAAATCCTCGTGGCTCGAAATTTTTTAGATGATTCTTTTATGGAACCATATCGGGAGAAGACGTCGGGCATCGAGACCATGTTAGCATACTCTATTCCCCTAGGACCGTGAACGTCTGGAATCCTCATGGTTGACCTCTCGGTCGGTACATTGTACTGTGTACTGTCCTATGTTCATTGCCAAGACCGGCCAATCCTCTCCCGATTCAATGTGCCGGCTCACGTGAATCCCGCTATTCCTCATTCGAGCGGCGTTCCTGAGGCCCCACAAGCTCCTCCATCGAATCTCTTATCTGATCATTTTACTCACTACCTTATCAGTATTATCAGTCACTAGTACTAACCGGTTGCAGTATCTGACCACATTCACTTCCTCCCCCTCAGCGCTCAGACCAATTGGTCGGGGGGGGCGCATGGACTACAAACCGGTCCCTTCCTGTTTCAACTTTGATATGATGGAGATTCCCCGAAAAAAGGATGAATTAAAGTCGCATTTCCTCTCGCTAAAGGCGGGACGTGCTACACCGCACGCTCCAATTCAGTTTAACGTGGGGTGAGAGTCATGCGACCCTCCGACCCCGTCCAACAAAGACGGGGTTTCCTCACGGCAAAGGGAGATAGATGGTTACTACGTATCTGTCTACTACGCTTTCATAATTCTTCCGGGTTGTGTTGTCAACAGCCTGCTTTGCCCGACTGCACTTTTCTCGGCACGGAGCGCCGCCCTCCGCCTCCATACCGGATACGGAAATCCGGATCGGGCTCGACCAATACAACTTCAGGGTTGCAATGTCGGCCGATTCAAATGAAGGCTACTTTGCGATTTAGCCAAAACTCCATGGGGTAATTGTTAATTCAGGGTTGGGCGAGGATATCCTAGAAGCGCATCGTTTCAATAAGTCTACGATATGGTATCTATAATCTGGGGGGTAGTTCTGCCACCCGGTATAGAATGAACCCGGTTGAAGACGTGGTTCGAACTTTGAACGGCATGTTGGCATTGTTTCGTTGTCTGAAACAACCATCCGTACCCCGAAAAGGCTTCTGAGTGAATGTGGAGTAGCTGGCGGGGTGATCCCGAGCCCGTCCTGACTCGATGATTCATGAGTCTACTAGTGCAGGAGTACGTCTCCCTCGCATATCATATTCAGTAATATCATTACCTCATGTCTACCCCGGGCGTGATAACACGAGCGCATCGTACTTTCAACCCTGGCTGTGTACCCACACCTGCCCTCTTAGTGGAAGATCGTCAGCCAAGCTCTCGGCTAATGCATCTCAATTATGGTTTGGGGGAGCGATCAGGAATGCTGAATCCACGAATAGATTTGCTGGCAATTGATGATTATGCGAAGTCTCTCCGTCATAAATCAAGCCTGATAACCGCTCCGATAACGGCGTCCGTTCCACCCCCTCATTGATAGCGGTCCTGTTGTTTACAGCACTACGTATGCATTTGATGACTTTATACACAGCCAAGACGATTGATGTGTGACCACCTCAGCACAGTAATACAAGTCGCCTCACTACACTGTCAGGTTTTTTTTATTGGGCGCTTTCACATTGCTTGTTACTAGAATTAGTTAGGTTCGGTGCTAACCCTTTGTTTCATTTCAACCAGTCCGTTAATCCTCTAGAGATTACCTACCCATTTTGCAGCATCTTCTGTACAAAATTGAGAATTGATCTAATGAATAACATCCCAGCCTTACTCGTCCTTTAACTCAAGTAATTCCAAGGTTTTCGCCCAAAGTTTTGCTTCACCATCGGGGTTGTACGCCCACTGAGCATAGCCTGGTCCATGTCGCTTGGTTGGGTCAGCAGGTGATGCGATTTGACAGTTGTCCAGATATGCTCCTCCGGTGCCTTCCAGCTCCCTCGCTACGGCACCCCAGACGCTAGTCGCGGCTCCCTGCTCAGGACTCTTCCAATACTTCTTCAGCCATTCATCGCCATCCCACGCGGATTTCTGTTCATCCGAGACATGCCGAAGGAGCTCGGTGGCGATCGCACCAGGGTGCAGACTAAAAGCATGAAGACCCTTTGAGCCATAGCGTCTCTCAATCTCATTAGCCGTCCAGATGTTTGCTGTCTTGCTTTGACCGTATGCTTTCCATGCTTCGTATTCACCTTCTAAAGTGATGTTATCGAAATGAACCGACGAAACCCGGTGAGCGCTGGAAGCGACCACGACCACTCGGGACTGGAAATCAGCGGTTGATGAAGAGAGCAAGAGTGGCTTCAGCAGGTAAAAGAGCAGGAAATGAGCCAGGTGGTTTGTGCCGAACTGCGTTTCGAACCCATCCGCCGTCCGACCCTCGGGGCATGCCATCACGCCGGCGTTCTCGATCAGGATGTTCAGAGCACTCTCTTTAGACGTGAATTCTTCAGCGCAGGCGCGGACAGATGCCAAGGAATTCAGATCTAGGTGGAGAAGATGGACCCGCGGACTATCAACGATCTCACTCAATGCGGTCTTGGCCTTTCCTAGGTCTCGGGCCGTCAGGTATAGTGTCGCGCCTGTGTGGAAGAGGGCCTTGGCGGTCTCGATACCGAGCCCGGATGAACAGCCTGTGATCATGACCACCTTGCCGGTGAGATCGTTTATTCGGTTTTCGTCCTGGACGATTTGTAATGCGGTAGGTCGTGCATCGCCAGGTCCCTGGAGGGACTCATGGGCTTTGGCATATCTTGATTGTGTAGAGGACATTGTTGAATATATATATTTTAGAATGGAAGTTCAATGCTTGTTATGGAGAATGTTGTGTTGATTACCAGAGAAGGTGAACTGGCCATCTATCCTAGCAACACGAGCTCAATTTATATCCCAATACTTCCCTTCTAGACCATTCCCCAAGACCCAAGTTGTCCTGACTAAAATGTCATCATCACTTATTCACAAGAGGCTATTTACGATAACCCCGATGGTTACTCTGCCAAATGTGGAGCTTTCGGGAAAAACAGATCATACATCTACACGCCATCCGTCAGCGACAAACATTAGTTCATTATGAATCCTTCTTAACTCCTTACCATCCTCTCCTACTGCCTTTGAACACACCCCTATATCCGCTCAAACTCCGGAGGGGGCGATTACCCTCATCAGGAGATGATCAACAGCCTTTAACTCCTTCGGCCGACGGCATGCCGATCATCTCCAAATTTCGGCCTAAATCCACTACATCGGACCAAGAAGACGCTAAATCATGCTCCAACTCTATTCTCATGACCCAGCGAGCCAATGACAAGGGCCAAGGCAAGGCCGAGAAGAACTTCCTTCGCCCGAAATAGTTTAGGTTCCGCCGAAATATATCGGACTTTGGCTACGTCATGATTGTATATTAGGTTTTCGTGCTTCGTGTAGTTCGAACTGAACGATTTTTAAAAATGCCCAAAACACGATGTACGAAGAAGACACTTTCATTCAACAGCAGCTTCATTGTTACAGATCTCAGAAATCTTTGTCCGGAGACTAATTCCAAAGTCAAATCTATCCGATTCGATCGCCGATCTCCAACACCATGTCTTCCCCTACGCAGGTCCTCTTCCCTTCTTTCCACCTGAAGATTGCCGGTGAGCTCCACGCGCCGGTGGACGGTGCCCCAGACCGCAAAGGCGCCGCCGTGGTAGTTAGCCACCCGATGACCGGTGTGAAAGAGCAAACCTCGACCGACTACGCGAAAGCCCTGGCTAAGGCCGGCTTCTACGCCCTCACCTTCGACGCCGGCTACCAAGGCGAAAGCACCGGCGAGCCCCGCGGCCTCGAAGACCCCCACCAGCGTGTCGAAGACATCAAGGCAGCCGTCAGCTACCTGACAACACTGAAGGATCAGGTGGACGCATCGCGGATCGGAGTGCTGGGCATCTGCGCCTCGGGCGGCTACGCGTCCTACGCCGCTCAGTCGGACGCTCGCATCCGCGCGCTGGCTACCGTCAGCGCGGCCTGCGTCGGTCGCATGACACGCAACGGAGGTGTGCATGAGCACAATAAGGAGAATGCCCAGGCTATCGCAGGTGCCCTTCAGTTTGCCGGCCAGTGGCGGACCACCGTCGCCAGCGGTGCTCCCAGCGAGGCCCCTGCCATGTTCGATGCCACGAATGTGGCGGACGATGCGGATTCGTTCTTCAAGGACGCTGCCGCGTACTATGGAACGAGCAGGGGAAAGCATGAGCGCTCGACTCAGAAGGTGCCCCCGGTCAGCTATGATCTTATGGTTCCCTATGACTCGTTCAACTTCCAGCACCTCATCTCGCCCAGACCGCTATTGATGATTGCCGGTAGTGAGGCGCAGACGCTTCACTACAGTAAGACGGCAGTCGAGGCTGCGAAGGAGCCCAAGGAGTTGTTCGTTGTGAAGGGCAAGAACCACTTCGACATCTATGATGATCTGAATGAGTCTGGCCCCAAGCTGGTTGATTTCTTTGGAAAGAACCTTCAATAGACTTACCGAACGAGACGGTTTACACGATTGAATGATGGATATGAACCTTTTAATCTGTACATAGTTAACTAATAATGAAAAGGCTCGCCTGTGTCGCAATGCGATCAATCGCTCAAGTTGGTAGATGCTAAGGAGAAACAATGTGCTCTCTTCTTTTAGGGCTCAGGCATTCAAGAAGCACGTTAGAATAATCATGGAGTTGATTTGGAGTTGTGATCAGTGATCACAGTGCACCGGCCACCATATTCGCTGTGTTGTTGCAAATTAGACGGCGATGATCGAGTAAAACATGTCTTAGGCAAAAGCACCGTCTGAAATGGTGGATGCGCCTTTGACCCCCAACGACATACTCCCGGCTGGTGCAAGGGCATTGTAGGTAATTTTGAGAGAAACAAGGCATTTCAACTTAGAGCCTCCGAATGCTCAAAAACAAAGATTACGGACGTCTGTAAAGTAACGAGGCATTAACACTAAACACGACCGAAAAACGAGGAAGATTGTATAGGAGGAAATTCACCAACATCATACCTGTACAGCGTCGGTAACGGCAGCTCCCTAGGGAGCTCCAGCCTGCAGACTCTCCCGCCATCGCGACGACATGGATGCGCTGTATCCATATCAGATTTGCCGCACGAAAGGGGTAGACCCCAATTCCGAAGCGCATAAACCGGCAGAGTCCAGGGTTCCGATTGATGGGGGGGGGGGGGGGGGTGGCTACAGAATTCCCCATAGGTTTCAGCGCGCAGTGATAGCCCTTGCATATTGTGGGAGGGCCATGGCAGAGACCCGCGACGCTATCCGTATGCACATTTCAAGGTATCGTCAATCGAAATAAAACTTCGGGGTTCCATGATCCTGGTGGGACTATTGTCATGTGGCGCACTTTCGGCCGAAGGGAAAATCAACCTGAGAACTGATCGGTGAGGCTGTTGAGTTTGGGCACCCTTTTCGCTGCTTTGTTTGGCGGTGGGGTGGGGGACAATAATACGTAGGCAATTCTTCTCCATAATGAAAAAGAAGAAAAAGAAAGACAAGCGCAAATGGAGACGGGATGGTCACTAATCTGTCGGAGTTGAGATTCACACCGGGTTATACTTTTTTCTGACAGTTGTTTTGAAGGAATTATTGGGTTTTGTGGCTACAGTTGGATATGACAGACATTCGACGCCAAGATATCAGAACAAGATCACCGTCACGGATCTGCAGATTTCCACATGGTCTAGATGAACAGAGGTCTTGGGGGCCAGGGATCTCAAAGAGAGTGGGTCTTCGAATGACTTCCTGACACGGAGATATTCTCATGCACAATGGCTTCAGCCCGCTCACTGTCGGTACAATCGACCAGGAATCCATGTTCCCGGCTCAGAATACGACGAAAATTACGAGTCTCATTCTTGTTATTTGTGATTAGTCCTCCGCTGAGAACAACAAAGATGTAGCAAGAGGGTGCGAAAGAATCAGGGATCGTCAGGGCCATGTGTCCATGACGATATAGATCAGGTTAGGTAACGTGCCGTCGCCCTCTTCATAGTCTTTCCGAAGTAACATACGTCGCCCAAACACATGGTTAGGGCAATTTTCCCTTAAGAGAAAAGGAAATGACAATGAAAATGAAAACAGAGAAAAAAAGAAAGGAAAGAAGATGGAAAGAGAGAGAACCGCGGGAAGGGAACCTGTTCTTCAAAGGCCGAGGTCGGGAATCGGGATTCGAACTAGACCGTCTAATGATAGCCTTACCAATGCTGGCTAGTCTACTCAAGAATACAACTATCCACACTGTCGTTTACATAACTATAATTCAAGGAAAAGAACGAGAGACGATCACCATTGCCAGGACGTGGTGCCGCCGTGGGTATATGTGTGACCTAAAAGAGATGATTAGATATGGACTATTGAGTTGACACCTCCTACTCCTTGCCCTATGCTGGCTAGATTCGGCCAATACCTAAATCCTGATGGCCAATTTGGAATAAGCCATATGCCCAACCATCCGTCTAATGTTAAGCGTATCCCAAGTTCTCCACTTGGACTTTACGTAGTGCTTACTTGTTTGTTATTCCTTGCTTTGAGTTCCGTATATGATCTTGGACTCCTGAAGCCCAATCGCAACCCCTACCACGGTTATTCACTGTCACCCCCATAGGGCTCGACTTGCACCGTACTTGTTCCTAATTGAGGTCCCTGCATTAGCAGTGGAGTCATGTTTGGGAGAGAAAATAAGACGTCATTGGAACTACCCCACAGCTCTAGACGAGGAAGTCGGTCGGTAGTATGTTCTTTGGACAAAGCAAAGCAGGCTTCTGCACCAGGAGTTGTTTCACCGCCTGAAAAAGTCGGCACTCTTTACTATCCAGGTAAAAAGATGCGAGGCATTTACATTCTGAAAGTAATCCTTGGGGGGTTCACCCGAGACAAGGAGACAACAAAGGGAGCAAGCATTGACCTACAAAGTGTTTATTCTTTACCGAAATAGGCTTTGTGGCAAATTGTGGCTAATGCACTCTAGTAGAAATGGTGGCAGGCAGCCGACCTACTCTCTGCACACTCACACAGTTACGCTGGGACATCTACCACGCCACAGTGGCAAAATCTGCGAGGCTGAGCGCAGATCGCTGTGGCTTCCGCGGCTTCCGGGGAGGGTGTCTCTATACCGACTCAATATTAAGTGTTCACATAGTTGAAACTAGCACCTTGCTTAACCGCACTATATCTTGTGATATCTTCATAGCTAGGCATCAACTTATCGATTGGTCCGCTGGCCTATAGGAGGTGTGTATGTATACTAGTATACAGCTCGTCTTCGTATGTCCCTGCATGTAATTTTGCAATTTAGCATACAATAACTCATACATAGCTCGATCTATCTATCGAAATCAATTTAGTTTCTACCTACCTGTATCCTTCCGAGTTGGACAATCTTCAATCAGAGGTCGCTTAATCCCTCGCCTAGAAAGGAGAATAGTCCCGTCTGAAGTGTGGCAAACTTCATCCAGTACCCCCTTACGTCTGTCAGTCCACCAATTAAGCTAGAAGGAATAGTACGCATGGGTCTCGTAAACGTGCATTTGCACCTTATGTGAGTGAATTCCTGGAAATACCCTCGGGATCATCCCTTCGGCGTTAAAGTCATTAGGATGTGCCGCTCTTATCCTGCATATAATGGGGCTGTAGGACTTGGCGTTGATAGCGCGAAGCATTGGTCCGTCGGTTTTAAACTTGACCTGGTAACTTTGTGCTGAGATCATTTCTCGAGATAGATCAACGAATACATTCTTTGTGAGAAGATAATTAGAAAAACGAATTAAGAGCGGGGTAAAAAAACACCTTAAGAGACACTCGACTTCAACCCAGTGATGAGCTGACACGGCCAACGGCGATCTCGCATACTACAGCACACCGCTATGCAGTATAGTCACTACATCAACATAGGTTCTAGCCTACGGACCTCGACCACTCATGATCTTTGGTCTCGAAGACGCTGTTGGGAAATTGCTGTCCCTTGAGTCTTCCATTCATATCAAGACACAACAGTCCCAACAGAGATCAACCTAAGGTCCATGGTCGAGGTTGCAGAACACGGGCGGGATGCATCAATTATGTCTGCATCACATTCCACAACCACCAGTGTATCTATCAGATTCTGCCAGGGGTGATATATTCCCTATTCGCATCAGAAATATGCCGTCTCAACCACACGTCACGGCAGTGGCAACTCGCTTGTTGCTGCTCACCGCTCATCCTTCCATTCTCTACAACATCACTGGATGTATACAATGCATAGTTATGCAGTTATGGTGCCAATTCACGTCAGCTTCTGGCGCGAGTAGAATGTCTGGAGCCAACCCTTGATTTTCTGGGTCACTATTGCTTTTTCTAGAAACGTATCTGCTTGCGTAATCTGCGATAACTGGACAGGAGATTAGGAATAATGACTGCGAGGCAGTATTGGCTGAATGTCGGCTATGACACCGTCCAATCTATCCCGCAACGGTATTCGCATACTAATGCAGTAGACACCTGATAGTTCCATATTGCAGGGTGTGGATCTGACTAAGGCGCAAAATCTCCCGTCCGCATTCACGATGTGGCAAATCCCCCTGGACCCTTACCGTCCAGCCGACATTAGACGAAGTTTTTGAATTAAGAATTGAGTTTAATAAAAAAAGACAAAGGACAACAAGACAAAGAAACCCTTTTCCGAGATCGTTTCAGCTTCTTACCTATTATCATAAGCATCTTGGTGTCGGGAAACTTTAGTAAGGATGAGAACATCCTTACTAAAAAATCTCACCCTTACATTACATTACAATACCGACCAGATGCATGGGTATGTATCTAATGTGCCTTAGCTAGGTAGGAATCACCTCGATGTTATGTCTGTACTCTGTACAGACATGCGTGTATTGCACAATGGAAGATTCCGTAGGGTCAGGGGTTTTATTGCCGCTGCGCCTACTTGTGGTATATGACCCTGCGTGGTAGATAGTGCTGATATCTTTTCAATGAGTAAATTGATCCATAGTTAACACTACCTAAATCAAAGCGACAATTACCAACGCACCCCAAAACTGCTATAAGTGTCTAGTGTCGCCTGAACCATGAGGACAGAGTAGTAGTCTAGACGTACAGATGCAGATGCGAGCGTCACCAGTTGGATTAACATGTCGCCCATCTACAAGCCTATCCCTAGAGACGTTCACAACTTTGTTCTTGTTGCTTGGAGGATAACCCAGGTGCAGCCCGGGATACTACGTGACAACCCCAAAATAAAAATAGCAGGAAGAAAGAACAAGCCTTGGTTCGCAGTGGCTCTTCCACTTTACAAGTTTCGTACAAGAGAGTATGTAGTTACATCCATACATGGAAGATGATCCTAACTTCCAAGGCAGGGTAGGGTCTAATGGTTGTTGTATGTGGACCCTGGCCCATGTCTTGTACAACCTCGTAGCTCTGTTGCTAGCAGCATAAACTATAGATTGGTAGTTACACAGCATGATTCTATATAAATACAAAGCATTGACATCAACTACTAGTAGACAAGGAGGTGAGAGGTAGGAAGAGTACTCATAGGAGTGTCTGTCAGCGTATTGTCACAATCACGGGAAACAATTATTGATGTAAATTTAAACCATGGTACAGTATGGGGTTCACTAGGGGGCATAGATTTCTACAATTGTCTGGAGTGGAGCTGATTCGGCGATCGTGTATCTCAGGCTTCTCTTTTTCTTTTTTTTTTTCTTTTTTTCTTGTCTCCTGATTGATGTTGAAAGTTGGATCTGTGAGCAGGCCATCCCGCTTTTTCGTTCCCGTAAAGCGTCAGACCGATCTGCGGGTTAAACAAAACTTGACATACGTAAGATGCAAAATGTAAACAAACATACGTAGAAAGCAATATTGTCCATTTAATCCATGTAATTTAATCTCGAGTCATAGGATGGATACGAGGAACAAAGGAGACTTCAGGACAAACAATATAGATTCCTTTCCTAATCCAGCTCTAAGCCACAACTCTAAGTATGAGGGAAGCTGCACGGATATCTCGAATCTTGGGCTTATGGCCCTATCATCCATTTTCCCGGATCCACTGCCAGCAAGAAGAGGACACACGATGACCATGCTTTTGTTTTTCGCCATCCGCTAAAGGGACAGAGTATGTACCCTCCCTTTCCTGCATCGATCTGTATTGTACTAGCCTATTTGATGTTATTTTTATATTTTGATTTTCCTTTCATTTCTGGTTTTCTTTTTTTCTCAGGTGTATTTTTCGATTTTATTTGCTTATCTTTCTTGTTCAATTTTTTTTCTCTCTTCTTTTTTTTCCTCATTCCCGTTTATTAGTTTCTGGGTAGGAAATTTTCAAGTAAAAAAAAAAAAAAGAAAAAAAGAAAAAGAAAAAGAAAATAAAAAGGAAAAAGGTTCTATTCGCTTTGCATTATCGATTACATTGCATCATTAACCTATTATTTAGAATCATAATAATTTAACCCTCGAAACTAAATAAGGTACCCCAACCTGACGGAAAATGTCCCGGGCAGACCAGATCTGGTGGGATGATGATTATTGGCAGTACTTTAGCACTACACACTTAGCACTATTGGCTATTAAAAAAATCACAAAAAATAACCCAAGATCCAGAAATATTATTTATATTTTTATTCGTTCCCAATCTATAGCCTACCAACCGTTTCCAAACTCTCCAATTTCTTTCTACGGGCCTGCCAACGTCTCCCAAGAGTTACTCCATCGGGGAGACCCGTTCTTGTTAGTCGCACCGAAATAATATACTACAAATCCACTTCAGTCCAGCTCCGCAGGCTGTTTCTTTTTTACCCTCTCGGCCGTTTCTTGTCTCCCCTTTCTTCTTTTCTCTCTTCAGCCTTTTTTCCTTTTCTCAAAAAATCGATGTATGTCTCATGCGCCCCGTTTCATATTCTTCTCAAATGGGCCCCCCTTCTCTAAAGAACTATATCTCCGTCCTTTGCCCATTGCATCTTTCCCCTCCCCCTCCTCGGTCTGTTCCTTGGTCATGAGCCGTGTCTGGCTCGCGCGTATGTAGATGGACCTTGCCTAGCAGATGTCTATGAACGAATACCATCCTGGAAGAGGACTGGCGTTTTCTATCAAAACCCTGTTCCAGTCCTCTCCATCTCCATCTCCGTCTCGACGCAGGGTGTCTGTCCTGCTTCGTCGAGGCAGGAGTGTTTTTAAAAACAAGTAATTCCCCTCTCACCTGCTCCCCCACTCGGTCAATTTCAATTGCTCTTGTTATGAGAGGAAATTGGCCCTTTCACATTGATATCCTAAGTCTTGACCCGCCCACTCACAAACACACGCGCGCGCGCGCACTCACGCACTAAAAGCTAGAGGAGCTAGGGAACATATTCTGAAATTAAGGAGAAACAAGGATAGGGGCTAAGATTGCGTTTCCAACAGGAACCCTGAGAATCAGTCGAGTCGTTCATCCGGGACCCAAATGAACTCGACGCCACATTCCGACCCAACTGCGATGTTTGGACTTACTGGAACCTCCCCTGGGGTGAATGGTGATGGATTCGATATCTTCGAGTGGTACCCCCACTATCAGAATTGCCAGCGTTACTTCCTCGACCATGCACAACATAGTACCACCGTTCAGGCACTTTCAACATTCTTAAATATCCGCCTCCCGTTTCAACGTCAACCACACCCTGTGTTCAATTCTTCCACCGATCACACCCCAACTGCCAATACCGCATCTCCGTCAACTTCCAATCCAAATCCTCCCCCGCCTGTCTCTCTGATCCCTTATATTCGTCGTCTTGTGGCTACGGGGATGGATTTCCCCGGTGTACTACATGGATTCTTCGGCGACGATTGGGGGTCTGGCGTTGGGTTTCTGCATGAGCAAGAGCGTCGCAACTATCTTTTCGCCGCGAAGAGTGGGGGCTGGGCTTGTGTGAAAAAGGACTACGATATCTCTCCCCTAGAGACCATTCCTTTCTTGCGTCCCTTGCAAGGACCCTTGGATTCGGAGATCGAAGCGGCCGAGAGGAGCTGGAGTGAGTGGCTTGCGATGGAAGATTGGATGGTTGGACCACGGCGCGACCTCCTTCGTGACTCCTCTTCACTAATGTCGCGACCCCGAAGTTCGCGAGGTTGACTTTGATATGGCCCTTTTTCTTCATTCATATCTATTTTTCCTTCCTTTTTTTTCTTGGATATCCAGCACGGAGCGATACCACGGAGTTCTATGGAATCATCGTTATAGCGATATTTCACATCACGAGATGACGACCATACGACCTTAAACTTTGAAGAGCGATGGGTTTCGTGGCCCTCCTATTCAGGAGAATGGCCGGGACTTTGAATGCCACCGGAACAGAAAGGTACTGTTTCTAGGAAGTGCAATAATAAGAATATATATGCATACAAACATCTTCTATGCTTTTGATTTTTCTTCTTTTTACTTTACCCGTTCGTTATTGGGAACGGGATACTCTTTCATTCTAATGGTAGTGTCTGAAGGCCTCATGATTGCACCAGGGGAGGGGGCTCGCACTACAGATTCATAGGACGGTCACTTCCGTTTTAGCGTGAATTCCGGCTACCTGGTCCTGGACCATTATGTGGCATAGCGGCGGGAAATGTACCGAGTGGGAAGTACCCTGGATACAGTTGGGTTGAACTCAAAAGGGAACGTCCGTATATACGCATCCATTAACCTCGGGGTGGTGGGTTAGAGTTTGCTCATGAGGCCCCACTAGTTTGTGCTGCCCATAAGTGGCAGGTTAAGACTCCGCCAACTTGTTCAATTCCTTGGTTTCTGGTGGGGAAGACATCAGTTCGATCGTGTTTCAAGCTCACATAATCATTCGGGTTGGAAAACATGGGACGCAATGTAGCCGAGGCGAGCGTACTGGTTTCCAAGGCATCCATGTGTATGTGACATAAGATTGAATGGCTGGCTCTTAATCATTCCCTTTCAAAGATCCAAAAGAACCTTCATTTTTCTCAACGCTATTCTCTGGTGAGCTCGACGGTGACCAGATGTGTTTGTGGCGAGCTGAATGGCGGAGTCTAACAATTAGTCTACGGGCCATTGAGCGTTCGTGGTCGGGGCTCACGGGAGGGATCCCAAACGCCTAACTTAGTCGGGAGCCTATCTCCAGGTACCCGGGATTTGGTGATGAATGCCCGCACTATGGAGTACGGATCGCTTCCTTTTCTTTAAGGGGCCTAGTAGGTACTACTAACCCCTCTCTCAGGAGGAATTTTGGGTGTAGTCTCTACCGCCCGACACACTTAGCCAAAGTACTCGTCGTATACAGTGCATCGGACAAATCTACTTAAGTCTTCGGAAATTGGTCATTCGATTTGATGAAGTCCCGATTACAAATACGGAGAGATGGTGGCTCCCCACTTGACCCACATGGTCAGTCAAGAACTTTTCGATTCGATCTGAATTGAGCTGACCTGTTGAGTCGGCTTTTACCTACGCTGTTTTTGGCTCCCTGCATTGTGGGAGCGGTAAATGTTCGGACCCGGCCTTGCATCGGATTCCAGGAATCTAGGTCAACGTTTACCTCAAAGTCTGGAGTACTAAGTATTATATATATAGATCACTCCTTATACCACTGCAACTACCTACCTAAGTACCACTCCCTCCCTGTATCGGGTAACTTTGATGGAGTGCGAGTAGTTCTGGGCTATGATTCGTCTCAGGTGTTTAATCACTCCTTCTCCGGAGTCCTTAGATCAACCAATGATCTAGATCGTACGGCAAGTCTCCGAGAAACTCTACTCGGGTTAACTACTTACGTACTAGCAGTACTACTGGGAATATGACCCTCCCGTCCTTTCCCTTTAGTTCCTGTTTTACTCCTCTCAAGTTGGCTATGTACATACCAGACACTGCGCGATTGCAGTATATACTTGACCTCGGGATACGACGTCGGGGCTTTACCACTACTCAGCGCAGTGATTCCTGACTTCACACGGAGGCTTGTACTTCGTATCCATGGATATTATTCTGAATGTAGTAGTTCTACCCTATTGGTTAGCGTGGTCAATTCCGACAGGAAACCGCTCCACAATGGACGGAGCTGTGAGATGGACAGAAAAAATTATGGAGAACATAATGTACATACATATGAGTCGCATGGCTCGGAGAATTAATTTTCGTTGCGCGTCAGCTGACTGATCTAGCAGTTGGCCCAACGGCTACTTTATTCCAACCTGGCAGCAATAGTTGAACAAGTGTAAGGGTTTATTTGTATGTGAGAGAATGCTATGAGACGTTTATCTACTATTGCATAGCAATCAGATGCGCCTTTAAGGGATTGTTTTATACGGTATGGTAAAAACATAGTGTGATTTTGTCGTCTGAGGGCGAGACGTAATGGCCGTGATATATCACCGGTACAGTATTCAAAGTATCTATGCCTCCTATATATTCTGTCCGATCGACCTTCAAGTTGGTACCACACTCTATTTTGGATGTCGATCCTGTCTTCCAAGTTTAACTGTTCAGGAGAACTCCTGGAGTGCATAATCCGTACATTAACAATTCGGACACGATATATATCATCAGCCTTGTTTATGCCTTAGAACGACGGCATAATTTCGCTACCAAAAAAAGTCCTTCCACCCACAAGTTGCAAAACGTTCACCCACCTGCAAAAACCGTAAACCCCTATCGGCAACCACAGGAAAATTTTCATTACAATCCACATCCCAACCTGAAGATCTTTCGTTTATCGGGTGGGGAGATCGGCAAGGAGATGAGACAGATACACTGCGGACACAAGATCTACTGTACTTGCCCTTTTTGGTATTGAAGACCGCCGTCTCATACCCGGGTTTTCCTTCATCGTCGCTATTTTAGGGAGATCCACTTTTTCTTCTTTACCTAAAAGGAGCAAGCGGTATAATATCCGACATTTACTTCGTCCAACTGGTTGTTTCCATGGTCGGACTGATTTCTCACTCGGCTGTGGTGATTTTGGTATGAAACAGGTTGTGCGATCTCGGCTTTACGGCGAGTGGGGGTCCGGTAAAACGGATATCGGCCTGGTTGCTTTACCTAAAAGGTGGGCTGGATTGGTTCCGATGATGAAGTTGGATGCTTTGCGGAGATCGTGTTTTTCGCTTCGTAAGGTTGTATTGGACTTGTGTCGATGGTATTTTCTACCGAAGTATAGTACAGAGTACTGTCCATAACTTTAGGCTCCATAGGCCTATCTAGAATCTAGATTGCCAGAAAACAATGGCAGCGAATGTAAAAACAGGCTTTTGTCTACTGTGGGGTGATGAGCTTCAACTACTACGAGAAAATGCTTGTATCGGGCGGTGATCTATAAAGCAGATAATTTGCGACTTGTACTCCACCATATGATGTTGTCAAAATGGCATGATATCAAAGGTCGAAGTTATTATTGCAAGTTTGTTTGCAGTGATCTCCAGCGCACTTTACCGCAACAAGAAATCCGTCATGTGATTGATTACATAAAATCACGTGGATCACGCCGTGGACGTCTCGAAACAGTGCCGTGTTTGTTGATGCTTGAAGCTTCAGTATGCGACCTGAGCAAAATGCTTAAGCACTGGCACCAGGACTGTGGAGGTGGATATATGTTTTAAGCAGGCGGTTCTGTTTGTCTGATATGATCTGCCTGAGGTCTGCGAGGGAAGACAAAAAATTATCGGGAACATGACGTCCTCCGAACAATGGGGGGCATTCCTCCATCAGTGTCTCATGCGTCGGATAGATGCCACCGAGTTTAAGACTCTATCGAAAATACTATTCCGGAGATGTCCTATTGCCGAGGGTACTCTTCTTGATGTATTGCTGGAAATACGTCTGGCAACCGGAATCAAATGGGATCCGCTTCTCCCCCTTTACATAGACTGTCTCTGCAAGATGGGCAAGGTGCAGACCTCTACAGTTCTGACGTCACTTTTGAAGTACTCATCTATTCATGACAAGCCGCAGTCTCCTGACTCCGAAGCTGTTCAGAGCAAAAAGGCCCTGAAGTGCTATACCTTGATGACGGATATCAGAGTTATACAGGATGCTATGCTCTCCGTCTCCACCGGTAGCACCCCGAAGTCACTTGCCGATGCTGTCGGCATTTTTTCAGCTATTATAGACTGGATTCAGGCTGTCGTGGCATGGCACAATAATCATATAGATCCCAATCAACAGACAGGCGGGTTGATGAGCTCCCCGGATGCGGTGTCCTTGTTCGAGTCGCTAGGAATCCTCCTTACGGCTCTGTCCGGGACTGGAAAGGGAATTGAAGTCCTTTCCAGTGACTCCCACGAAGGTACAGATCTTCTTTCGTTATTCATTGTCTATGTGAGCGTATGTGCTGACGCCTAGTAGCGCTAAAGGTCAAATTGGGTCAGGCTCTTTCAGCATATCTCCCGCTTTGCATGGAAGTTTCACTTCCGCTTCGCAATAGATTGGACAGCCTACAGAAGGGATTCAATCTGTATGGGGAGCCGCCAAACAAGTCGTTGCAGTCTATGATGGACAATGTAAATGTGAATGCGCTTCAATTCGAGGCCTCTGTTATGGATGGGCCTGTCATAAATTCGAGAGCTGGTCTCTACATATATATAAATGCAATGGTATTTCCCGTCATAAGCATCATTGTTTGTTCCCAATGCTGACTCTTTAGCTTGTGGGCCGTCCTTTGGTAGACGACAGCATGCTACTCAACTATCTCACTAATCGCTATGGGGTAGGTGATGGAATGTGCTGTTTCCTCAGCTAGTTTATATCAGTGTATCTAACATCAATAGGGACACTATGACGTGCTTGTTGAGGAGGTTATAACCGCTACATTCGATGTTCTCTCGAACGCACTGTATCGCAACGAATCCAGTCGAACGATGTTTATGTTCCGTTCGTTCCTGGTAAACAAGCTCCCATCATTTTTCGCGGCCATGATGGCAGCATCAATGGTCTCGCTGCCAATGGAAATGTGCATAAGCCATGCTTTGAGCCGGCTGGACCCAAATACATTTCCATCTTTCTCCCAGATGTTCGCAATGCAGGGCAATACCGTTCTGTCCGAGGTGCGACCGGAGTTCCTATTTGCCTGTGCCTCACACAAATTGATCCCTGAGTCCAGCATTGAGCGCTTGCTAGGTGAAAATCCTATGCAAACTCCCCCTGTTGGATATAACAAAGACGACCTCGTGTCGCAGATCAATACAAACCAGGAACGTGCCGAGCAACTGGTCAGCGAACTTGAATCTACAGAAGGCAATGCGGGCGCTATTGTCGCAGCCATCACGGAGGTATGTTTCTTGAACTTGAGTTAGTGGACACACAATTAACACAGGTGCAGGTCATGCATAATCTCTGCAACCAGAAAGAGACAGTGACCTTGAAAAATATTTGCAATTCGCTTTCCAGGCGCCCTCAGGCTCTCGATGTGATTCTTTTATTCCGTAGCGCAAAACAGGTACTGCAACCGCTTTGCACTTTGTTGGATTCCTGGCACTGGGACGAGGATCAGGGAGAGAGCCAGCCTGTCTACGATGAATTCGGGAGCATTCTCCTACTTGTACTGACCTTCAAATACCGATATGATCTACGGCCATATGATCTCGGAATCACGAGCAACGACTCTTTTATTTTGAAACTACTGGATTGCGGGGCTTCCAGCCAAAAGCTGGATGATCTGAGCGAGAAGCAAAATAAGAACCTTGGTGCTTGGATTACTGCGCTTTTCATAGCTGAGGGAATCAGCGAAGAGACCATGTCAGCTTGTAGCCCGCAGGAGTTCTATCTTCTTGTGACCACCCTATTCAACCAAAGCCTCACGGCGTGTGAAGCAGGAAAACTGGAGTTTGACACCTTGAAGGGAGGGTTCGAGTGTAAGTCATTTATCTATATTCTTCAGCGCAAGACTAACGGCTATAGATCTACTTGAGCCGTTCCTGCTCCCGTCGCTAGTGGTTGCTTTGACCTGGCTAGGCAACCATATCTGGGAGACTGAGAGTGACCCTACAATTCCGTTGAAGACCTTGCAGTCTCTGGTCAATCCCAGCTCAATATCTGGCGACGCGAGAGAAATTCACAAGACAGTATTGAACATCACCGCACGCTCGCTAGATGAGCAACTCAAGGATATCCGGTCTCGTCATCCGAACCGGGCGGACATCAAACCTATTCTGGATGTGCTTGAGCCCTGCCTGTCCTTCCAGCGGACAGGTAGCTGTCACCGGACAGAGCTTGACAGCTGGACCACTCACTCACCTGGGGGCTTACTTGGTAGTATCCGAAGCACCTTTCAGGGGCTTGTACTTTGGAGCACAAGCCCCGGGGTGAGCATGGCGCCGCATTCCTACACGCATCGGCAGCTTGTGGCCGGCATCCGAATGCTCGGGTCTACACGCGTACTCACCGCTATTGTCGACGAGTTAAAGGTGCAGAGCGAAACAGGCAATGCTGACCTTGCCCTCGATATCGCAGTGACCATGATCTGCGCGCCATTAGCTGAGTCTTTTGCCGTAGAACAAAGCAATTACCATCCCGTGGATCCCAACAAGGATCCTCTTCCACGATGCCCGATTCTCACCCTCCGTGATGCACTCAATTCGCAGCATGAAAACGTACCGAAGCTGTCGGAAAAGGATCCATTACGCGCGGAGGTCATTGTACGACTTTACCGTCGAGTGGACGCGCTTATGACACTGACGTCACAGATGCCCAACCTAGACATGAGCAACATCATCCAGGATATGCAACTCGGGGTTGAAGATCACGGCCAGATGGATCTCGAACCGACAAGCGCAGGGCATGACGTAGGGGATGATGATGCCGCCAATTTGAATCGCATGCTGGACAACGCGGCAGCGGCAGCGGCAGCCGGACTAGACAGCGGGATGGGACAGAGTATGGGTGGAGCGCTTGATACAAGCATTGACGATGTTTTGAATGCAGCCGACATGGCCGTTGGAAACCCAGAGTTCCTCGATCTGGACATGGAGGGCATGTTCTGATCAGACTATACATGGATTATAAAACTTGGACTGGTATTCATACCATCGTCTTATACATATATCCCAACAAAGATTTGCTCGAACTCCTAATCCCATCAAAGATAACCCAATGGCTCTCAGAGCTTGGTATGTGGATCCTGTATCCATCCCACGTGTCAAGTCTCGAAGGACGGCATCATATAAGATAGTATCTGTTCGACACGGGAGATCTAGGCCTTGTCAACATTACCAAGCAAAGGCATTGTAGCCTTCCTGATAAGAGTTATGCCTTGTGTCTTGCTGGGTACTCTTGCTGGGTACATCGGCAGAGGGCAAGAGTAGAAAGGGAGGGCGATGCTAGCGGTGAGCTTTCATTTTGGACCTAGCGTAATGGTTGCATCAGAGTAGAGCCCTGGTATGGTTAGGTGGTGTAGAATGGCGGGTGGCAGGGGTCTTTATCATTACTATACTACGCTGGGGGGGGTGAGATATCTAGGGCTATTGGTGGCATGTGAAGGATCTTAGAATACTGGTCAGCGAAGCAGGGTATTTTGACGTCTACGTCTCTGTTCTTGAGTGTAACAATCTACCTACTATACGGGATATACGCGATATCCACCACGAGCCCCATATAGGTAGTGGGTGTACCACTTATATATATTATCTACCTAGATTGGATACTATAGTACTCGATGCGATGGACAGTATACATGCTCTACTATAACACTACCAATAGTACTCCATACTACATCTCAAATCCAGACTATCAATAGAAAAACAATCCCTTTCACGCGACAAGGGCCCGGAAGGGCAGGGAAGGGATTGATTTGCCGGGGATATTTTGTCGCTCGACAAGTAGGAGACTCGTTGGTTGCGGGGACCCTGTCTGGGTGGGTTGTGATTGTGTCGACTGTGCAGAGAGAGATTGTCCTGGAGTTGTTTGCTGCGTTGGGGATCTTCTGTGGTGGTTACGCATTATCATCACCAGCAGAGCTGTGGTGTTTCTTTTAGCGGGTCAATAGTCTGCGCGCGGGTCTCAAGGGAAGTGCAGTAGTGCTTCATTTTATAATCCAAAATATGACCCGGCTACAGGAGTCAAAAATTAAGACAATAGGTATAATTGGATTGGTGGTTGTTAAAGAGATGCATGCATATACGACCCGATCGAGATTGACTCTTCAGCTACAGGAGGGGGGCCATGCATGCTGTAGCTATCCACGAAAAGCCGATGCATAGTACTTCTTTTTTTTTCGAACAGGGGACGGAGCATCACATCAGGTCCGGAGGAGGAAGTACGTACAGGGGGTAGAAGAAAAAAGAAAAAAAAAGTGCCGAGTGTGATAGTGAGGTGCATAACCACATCGTCTATTTTAGTTCTCTGCATCGTCTATCACACCGCACGTGAAGGGGGTGCCATCTGCTGGCCATTATTGGTCGCGCGACCTTGCAAATCGCTTTTTCTTCCCCACGAGCAAGTCTGCAGCTTCATGCCGTCTTGTTTAGGTGCATTCGTTTTCTGTCTTCTCGTTCGCGGATCGTTTTTCTTTTTTTGTTTGCCGTTCGTGCCCCTGCCGAGGAATCTGCGGCTGACAGCTGTCATGCTGCATAGTACTCCTCTGTTAAGAGACTAGCTGGCTGGTCGAGTCAACTGGAGTGGTTCATGTTTGCTCAGTTGCACCGCTGGGGATGGATGCAGCTTCCCTTGCACTGGATGTCTGGGAATGCGATGGCGGAGGACTCTCGTTTGGGCAGGCTGATTCCGAGCGGATGGCGTTTATCCTATACACTCGGTTCGACTCTGTAGAGGCCACCCTTGTCATTGTTTTGCCTTTTGCCCTTTTGGTTTTTTTTTTTTTTTTCTTTTTTTCTTCGAATCTAGTTACTCCGTAATTTATTTTGAACTTTTTACCCGCCTCGTTCGCCCACTTTCCGACATCTATCTACTCGAAGAGGGGAACGGAAACTGTCGATCAACAGGGTATCATGCACCTGTCATCGATAGTGATCCATAGGACATACAGATCTACAGGTCAAGAGCAGGAACCTTTCAGCTGGGCGCTGGGTAAAAGAAAAGAATAATCCCAAAAAAAGAGTGCCGGGATATAGGAGAATAAAACCCCCAATGCAACCACAACGTTCCCGTCCAGCACGTCTAGTGCTATAGTTGTGGCGCGATATAGACGGGGGGAGCTGACTCGTCCCGCGAGCTTGATCGATTTGCCTAGGTTGCAGGTTTTTTTGCTTTTTCTTTTATTTTTCTTTTTATTTTTTTTCTCTCCTGACTGTGGCCCTTTTGCATGTGTCTAGGGACTGCGATCGCTCTGTGATAAGTGTGACAGGATGTCAGGAAATTGCAGCGTCGTGAGGGGGATGGGGGCCGCAAGGACCTATGTTGCTACCCTATCGTTTATACTATATGCTGGGGATTGAACTTGTGCGAAGTAACGCAGCTTGGGGGAGATCCAATCGGACTCTTTTCCCGCCTTCTTCTCTATCACAGTAATTTGACCACGTAAGTGTGCTGTCGGTTGATCCTGGCGGGTCTCTTTTGCTGCACTTTCTCTTCCTTCGTTCGAGGGCATGTCAGTGATCGGCGAGGCAGCTGCTGTTTGTCGACAGTAACTCGCATTTACGCGAAAGAAAATAAAAAAGAAAATATATCCAGGGCGGAATGCCATTTTCGCTTATGCAGCATGACTAAGATATTCGTTAAGTAACGACCTCACTAACTTGCGTACATCGCAGATGGATTTGGTATCGAAAGAGCAACCTGCAGTAGTTCAGTAGGTCTAAGCTGCTTGGCCCGCTCCGTGGAGGGAAACTACAGATGCATGAATTAGCCCTGTGGTCATCTGGGAAATAATAGTTTAATTATGACGGGGCGGGATATACTTTTCTTAATCTGCTATGAATGATCATATAAAGATTTAAAAACTTTCTTTCTTTCTTTTTTGGCCTTCGCCTCTCCTTTTCAAGGCTATATCCTTTGGCCAGCCCGGGCAACGGGTTTCTTCAGCGTGGAATTGTTTGACGTGCGCTCGTGCAGAATCCCCATAGGAGTTAGGGCTGGCAGTGAGCTGCACTCAAGTGGGGGGCACGAGGGCCATCTTCAAAGACATTTCTCAATCGGGTGCGAGTATCATTGAATCCTGGTCTGGCGCTAGTCCCATTAGTGCAGTGATGATAGGGAGTCGAGAGATCCACGGCGGTTGATTTTTCCTGCATGTCGAGGACTAGTTAGGTTAAGTGGGGGTTTTCTGTGTCGGTTACATCTTTTGCTTAATGGGAGATATGTCGGCTGGTTGAACCTTCCCTCATGGGGAAGGAGGATTTCATACATGTATAGATATATATATATTGACATCGATATAGCTCTATCGACTCTATACCGTGACGCGTCGGCCCTGGTCTCGGGGTTACGACTAGATGGGGAATGTTCCATGAACAACCGAAGAATTTCCATGGTGATGGGAGATACTGTGGACATCGAGATCGAAAGGTCCCGACAATACGGGCGCCAGGTATGGCGCGAATCCAATTGGTTGTATAGTGTATCCTCCTTCGCGGCTGATCCACTGAAACCATTGAAACCGGAAACACAATACCATAATTAGGGTCATCCGTGTATATCATCGTCCAAAAAAGGAAGACTATGGCCGCATCACCGTGGGACGGCTGGGTCGAGTTCAAATTGCACGGTCGCCGAGTTCCAACGGCTCGTCGGGAACGCCATATCGACGGGGCGGTGGAGTGGGATGACTGAGCTCGAAACACGCCATCCATAGACATGGTATGACTGGATCCCGTGGATGGAGACAGAGAATAGGAGTTCAGTATAATTGCTTTGTACCTGTAACGCCCAGTCAATTTACGATGCTATATCTTCCGACATATTGTATCCTTGCGAAATGGACGTCACGCGAAACCACGTGACGCGCGACGTAATTTGAATGGTTTTTACCCCTGAAGTGTTTTTGCCTTTCCATTCGCCCTTTCAGGAGGTTCTGGAAGAGGGTCCGTCCTTCGTCCCAGGGCTCGCCGAGTTGCCATCTTCGCTGACTCGCAAATCACTTTGCCAAGGCTACCGTTGAGTAACCCGTCCCGTCCCATGGATCAACTCTGCGACCCCTGATATCATCGTAGATGAGGTAGGGGCGTCATCCCCACGAACGCGCGCGACACGGGACGAGTTCACGAGCTCAAGGGAAAAGGGATGCTATGGTCTTGCGGGACATAGTCATCGGATATTCAGACTGTGCCTCCTCCCATGCCGTCCCGCCCTGGTTTGCCGGTGGGGTGACGCTATAGCAGTGATCACTTTTCGAAACCCAAAGGCCATTCGTTAGTTCCATGTCGTACAGCACTGGTCTCGCAATGGCTCGTGGGGGTGAGGTGCCAGTGGTTCCGAGTGCCATCATCTGGTTCTGGGGGACGCAAAGTACCCTGCCCTTTAATATATGACATTGCGTGCTTTGGGCTATCTTGTGAGGTATCACACCCTCAAAGATGAGCGCGGCGCGCAAGATATGCGGTCATTGGCCGGGATCGGAGACTATTCTTCCCCTCTTCCCTTCGGTCTGGGACACTACGTACCAGTTAGTCCACAGGGTGTCGGCGATCGGGCCAGGAGGTAGTCCCGCATACCACGATGAACACGTGCCCTGTACTAGTCCATCCCGGGACGATGGAAGATGACATCAAATAGAAAAGCGGTTAGTCGAGGTAATGATGGTAATCCTGGTCGATAATAGCGGGTTTTTGTGTTACCGGCGAGACCGCGCCTTGGAAGGAATAAACTGGATGTACGGAGTACTCCGCTGCTGCTATCCAGTCTGGACTCGAGGACGGTCGGTAGTAACGGTCGGCTGTAACTTTGTACGACCCGACTCCCTGGAATTGCCTTGTCCCAAGATGCTTCAATAATCTGGTATAGCCTGACAGCCGTCCTGATCCGTCATATGCTTTTCTTTGTCAGGTTGTCAACTGCGCCTGTTGGCGTAAGCCTCAGCGCCACCCCACGGTCCCGACGCCATGGCTGAGCAGCCCAGAAATATATCCGGACGACTGGATTCCCTCGAAACATGAACAAAACTCTATACGTAATTAGTTGGGGATGAGCGACACAAGTACTACTACGGATGTGTCTTCCGCAAGCGACGCGCTCCATTCCTCTTTTCCTTTTCCTCTTTGTTCTCGTCGAGCAGTAGTATTGATCTAAACCTTATCGGGCGCGGAGGAGGAGAGCGACATGGATGAAGCTGTAGGTAGATGAAATAGGAAACTGTCGTTCCAGATTACAGTGTCTCGGATATGCGATATCATATTACCGCGCGACGATCAGATCCAAGAACCAAGTGGATGGGTTCATATGATGTATAATACGGTCGCTCGCGTATCTTTCCTGCATGGTACTCCGTACATGCATACAGGCTATGTTTATTATGCTTCGAGTGAATCACGACATGAATTCAATTCTTTGCCTCAGCCTGGAGGGAAACGACGATCATAATGGATAAGCATAATACTTGTGTAACTACCCCGGCTTTGCTTTGAATGAAACCAGAGAGGAGGCAGAAACACCGATTCCAATTCACTACGTGCTGTAGGTCTACGAAAAGCATCTCACTAACTAATCCAATACCTCTCCTGACCAGACCATTCCATAATATCCCATAGTACTCTGTACTGCGTATCGGACCCCGAGGGAATAGCCGAACAGAAGTCACAGTTTCCAGTGACCCGAAGGAAAATGGTCTCCACATCATCTCCATCCAGGGGAAAGTCTATTTTATGCAGCTGCCCTTGCGTCAAATCAAGACAGTGTATAATGCTGTTATTGATGGCTGAGTCATGATGCATTGACCCGAAATAGAAACGTCTGGAGGATTAGGTTGTGAGGTACATTGTCTCATTTTTCAGTTGCCCAGTTGGTTTGGACAATCATACATCGGCAAGAATCCCCATGCACTATCTGCCGAGCGTCTCGAGTGGTCTTCTAAGGTCTTCTTGAGGCACATTGGATTGTGCAGTCCAATTGGAAAGGAATGGTGCTGTCATGGTTTGTGGACTGCTTAAGCTTCCTGGAACTTTGGGCCAAGCGTGGGCGCACAGATGGTCTTGCTGCATGCATGTATGTCGATTATATCACAACATGTATGGAGAGGTGAGTGCCTGGATCAATAGAGGGTACATGCTTTCCAAGTGGGTTTGATGAAGAGGATCACTGCGCTCCGGACTGTCTGTACGTAGTAGACTGAATCGACGATCCTGATAACAATCTACATCCAAGCAAGGTGGGATGGGGCTATTGCAGATGACTTTAATCCGGAATTAATCCCCAAGAGCTTCCACCGATCATTTGTTTACACTGTTTTCTAGCTCGAATCACGAAAAAGAGGTCCAGAGAATAAGAAAAAAAAAAGACTTGGGTCTGGAATCGCCGCGGCCTCAGGTTTCCAACAGCTACCTACTTCTTCGGTCTTAGTCTGTCGGCGCTCGAGCTTCTTAGTTTTGGAGACGGTCGCCTGGTGGACCACAGCTGGGCCGCGATGCGTCCTATCCTCCTCTGCTGCCCGCTCTCCCGTGACAGTCGACAGGTCGAATTGTCACTTTGGGACTTTTGTCGGAGGCGAGGCTTCTATTTTTGACCGTTGGTTAATATCTGTTCGGCGGCTTCGGCCACTAGTGACAAAGTCCTGTCATTTTGGGGGATGCTCCACCCAGACTAGATTCAATCAGAAGAAGATGTTCGAGAAGGGCAAAATTTGTCAGAGACACATTGCCGTTGCTGTGGCGGCGTGGCCATGTTCTCATCGCCATCCGATTCTTAAGTATAACAAGAGCAGCCCTGGATGAGTCAGTAAGGACTTGGGCGGAGTTTCAGTCTTGCATAAATTAATCCTCAGCGGCGAAGGTTCTGTCAACCGTGGGACAGGCTACTGCGGTGTCGATCCTTCCCAACTTTTTGCCTTTTTGTTGTGGTTTTTCCCTGTTTCTTTTTTTGTTTTAGCCGTAATATTTAGCTTCTTAAGCTACTCTTGTTATATGTATGCCTAGCACTAAAGATTTTTATTTTTATTTTTTTTTTTTACGGAGTATTTTGTTGCAATCAATGTGAGGGGAATAGGAACAACTGCTTTGCCACCAGTCATTTTTAGTGTCTTGGCTGACCAGTGGTCCATTGTCGAGGGACAAAAAAAAGGAATGGACTCGAATCCTTGTTTTGTCGATGCAAGTCTTTGCACACTGTCCATGTTGGTGGAACCGCTCAGGGACATTCATGTCTTATTTTTTGTGGTTTGATTTTCGATTCCTCGAGCATTATTTTAAGTAAGCGTCTATTATGATGGTGAAATCGGATATCCATTTTTTTCCGTGTGTCGAGAGTAGTGTGAAATGGTTCTATTGACTCATGGGCATATCTAGTTCTCAAGGTCCCGGCAATAAGGGGCTGTCACCCAGCCTAGTGGGAAGTCTTGGGCCGTTTTTAATCTGGCATAGATTAATCGCGGAACACTAACGACGTCTGGTGCTGAAGGGAAGGATTTTAGATCATTAATAAATAAAAGATGAATGAATTAATTAATTTCTCAATTAAAGGAAGGCAAAAAAAAGCAAAAAGAGAAGGAGAAAAAGAAAAGAACAGATCCCACCTGCCGTCGTCCAGACTTCAGTCATTGCTTAGAAACGCCTGTGTGATGGAAACGAAGATCCTGGACGGTTTGGGCGCCGACTAACGGGCCTAGTTGCGTTGGACTGGGATTTTGGGTCCCCTCGGAAAAAGGATCATTCCATTGATTGATTTCCCCCGTGATCTGACGATTGTACATTCTCATCTTTTTGCTCTATTTTATTCGATTGGAAATGATTCGAGACATTCTGATCCGTGGCACTTGGATATTTTTCAGAATAATCAATCATAGTAATATTAATTACCCTGGGCCTTATTATGATTTCGGATGATACATATGTCAATATTTTAAATAATACATGAATTATTGTTCAAACCAAGTTATCAGTCAACACACGGATCACCTGCTCCCCGACCAGTCAGGGATGGGCAGAACTGACTTTGTTAGTGTGGGAAGTTTAGTTTTCATGCCTAAACTGCGTCTGGCAATCTGCCCTCTTCCATATACTCCACCAGGGGAACCGGTGGATAATCACCCACCCAACGACCCAAACTAGGAGTTGACTGATGGTCCTAGATGAACCTGGAGAACAAAACTAGTACAGTACGTACTGTAC